>NC_054381.1:26408818-26648818 GCF_017654675.1 Xenopus laevis | reverse complement strand
TTTTTTTTTTTTTTTAAGTAAAAAGTACCCAAGCACTGGAGCAAATAGCTCAATATTAGCTCGCATACATCACACAAAATGCAAGCACGTACACAAAAAAAATATATATATATATATATATATATATTTTTTTTTTTTAAAACTTCTTTTTAAAGGAGAATAAAGATTTTTTTTTTCCACATTGGGGCCTTGGCTACACAAGGATTTCAGCGTGAATAAAAGCCTCTCTGCTCAGGAGTGGAAGGGCTTCCCCCAAATGCACTCTCCAGAAGGTATATACATCAACACTGACACTGTAAAAATATATTATAATTTGCATCAGTGTTTGTATTTTGTTTAATGCCTCAGACCCCCCACTCCCTGTATTCCCCGTGCATTTCTAAATTAAAGCCAGGCTCCATACTTTTTTTTACTTTTAAACCCTATACATGCACATTTAATTTAATTTTCACCCAGCTTTTGGAAAGATGCTCCTGAACCCAACAGCCATATGTATAATAATAATAGACTTTTTTTTTTAATGAAAATCCTTCAGTTATATGTTATTCTAATAATAATACACCTTTTTTATGAAAATCCTGCAGTTATAGGTTAGTCTATTGCCCCATTGTGACGTCGTCTACCCCACTCTACCGAGGGGGCAAAATAACAATAATTCAGCGAGGGTCTAGAAACAATACAAAAGGCACTTTCATATTTGGGTTGATTTTCCTCTGAATTCCCTAACATAAATTCAAGCTCGCCAAGAACGTTTTAAAATGTCTCTTTTTTTTTTTATTCCACCAAAGACCCCCTGTGAAAATGTTTCGAAATAAAACGACCGAGTTAAATCATTTGGACAGGAAGGGATAACCATATACAGTTGAACCTCAGCAGAACAGCAGGCGTTTCATTTATTTTTTTTTAATTGATCGCGGTGGTTAAAAATAAAGGGGGAGAAAAACAAACCTCCACCTTATACAAAATAACTAGGAAAAGCTACAAAATGTGCTTTTCGTGTGAAATCTTCAGAAAAGGAATATTTCGTGTAGATAAAATAATTTAGTTGCAATTCGAGGGTGATATTTACATATGTGCGCCTGATCGTTTTAATTTTAATTTATTGATTTACAAACTATTTTCATTTATTATTCGAATGTGTCGTGATATCGAGATGAGCTCGGGCATTCAATGCAATTGAATAGAATAATAATAATAAAAAAAAAAAAAGCAATGTAAGCAGATTGACTTGGACTACAATTGAGCTATTTACATACAGATACAATGTTATTATATTTATTCTTATGGTCGCGCAGTGTAGTTGCCTCCGTGTATCAGCAGAAAACAAGTAAATGTTGGGTACAAGTAGAAAGCCACTGGCAGGAATGTCTGGCTCCTTTATTAAATTGACCCGGTGATGCACACATGCTATTGCAATAACACAGCCACAGTTGGTTAACAATTAAATGGATGTTTAGGCCACGATCTGGCATGATACCTTTTCCCCATTGCTCTAGTTATTGTCATTTAAAATTCGAGGCCGCAGCGAAAGAGCCTCATCTAATCCGTTGCAGCAGCAGCAATATTCATGTTTAATCTGCAAGGTCCTCCTTTTTTACAAGTATATGTTGTGCCCCTTTAAAGGCCCTCACTTGGCTTCACACAGGTGCTGGAAAGCATTAGCCAATTAATTACAGATACAAGCCACTGTGCGAGTGTCATCACTCAAATGAGAAGGGGAGCAGCCTGGCTCATCTGTAAACACGTTACAAGCACAAAACAATAAAAGCAGCTATTTGCCTCTACATTCCAGCTAGCTCTCCCTTTCATCAATACATACTATGGGCTCACTGCTCCTACCTACACCCAAACTGCTTTATTCGTAGAAGGTGCTTGTTAGGGTTTTATTAAAGAGCAGGCACAAAAGGAATTTAAACTGGAATTTATGTAGATTCACTATTTTTTTTAATCTAGGGAAATAGCTTTAGAAAGCGTAGGCCAAAGAGTTTTTTGTGCTTCTAAATATAATATTATACTCCCATGTGCATATTTTAAAATCACACACACACATATATATAGATATATATCGATATATCGATATATATAGATATATATATAGAGAGAGATAGATATGTATAGATATATACACACATACACACACACACACACGTGCACATATGGTGCATATTTTATTTAACCAATGCACGGGTCAGGTCAATGTTTGGCCCGCCCAGAAATGCCTTTGTCAGAAGCTAAATCCCAGAAACCACAGCATATAAAATGTAGAGGTAGATTTGTCGACTATTCCTTCAGTGGAAGGAGAAATGTCCAAAACAGCTACTGTAAAAACCTGATCCTCAACTGCAAATCCCATACAACCTCCTCCCCATACAGAGGGGCTTCTGGGAGTTGTAGTTGACAACAATAGCTGCAGGGGTACAGGTTATACATTCATGTTGCAGACGATGTTTAGTGATTGATGCAAGCCACAAAGAAGTAAGCTAATATAAAATGCATAGTACAAATGTAGGACAGTAATGTGCCAAATAATAATAATAATAATAATGAGTGTAGGGGACTTATTTTATCCAAAACGAAATATGCACAGTAGTAGTAAAGCTGTAGGCATGTGTGTGTGTAGAAGTAGAGCTGTCGGCATGTGTGTGTAGTAGTATTAGTAGAGCTGTAGGCATGTGTGTGTAGTAGTAGAGCTGTAGGCATGTGTGTGTGTGTAGAAGTGGAGCTGTAGGCATGTGTGTGTAGTAGTAGTAAGTAGAGCTGTAGGCATGTGTGTAGTAGTAGTGGAGCTGTAGGCATGTGTGTAGTAGTTGTAGCAGTGGAGCTGTAGGCATGTGTGAAGTAGTAGTAGTAGTAGAGCTGTAGGCATGTGTGTGTATTAGTAGTAGTAGTAGTAGTGGAGCTGTAGACATGTGTGTGTAGTAGTTGTAGCAGTGGAGCTGTAGGTATGTGTGAAGTAGTAGTAGTAGAGCTGTAGGCATGTGTGTGTATTAGTAGTAGTAGAGCTGTAGGCATGTGTGTGTATTAGTAGTAGTGGAGCTGTAGGCATGTGTGTGTAGTAGTAGAGCTGTAGGCATGTGTGTGTGTGTAGAAGTGGAGCTGTAGGCATGTGTGTGTAGTAGTAAGTAGAGCTGTAGGCATGTGTGTAGTAGTAGTGGAGCTGTAGGCATGTGTGTAGTAGTTGTAGCAGTGGAGCTGTAGGCATGTGTGAAGTAGTAGTAGTAGTAGTAGTGGAGCTGTAGACATGTGTGTGTAGTAGTTGTAGCAGTGGAGCTGTAGGTATGTGTGAAGTAGTAGTAGTAGAGCTGTAGGCATGTGTGTGTATTAGTAGTAGTAGAGCTGTAGGCATGTGTGTGTATTAGTAGTAGTGGAGCTGTAGGCATGTGTGTGTGTAAATGAGGGCAGAGTTGTGCTATGCAGGCTCTAGTGCTCAGTAGGCCGAGTGCCAGTGGAGCTGTAATATTAGTAGCGCACATGATTAGGCACAGAGAATAATGAGGGTGATGAGGGTGTATGTAGTAATGTTAGGGGCTCTCGCCTAGTTTCCTTTGGGCCCATAAGGAGTCAGTCTCACCGCTGTGCAGCATCTGGGGCCTTGCACATACACTTGAGCTGAGGCTGCTCTTTGAGGCAAGGATTATTGCATTAAATTGATGTTATTTGCCGCAGAACCCCCCCCCCCCACTAATTCGAGGCATTAGACCGTGAGTCCAATCCATCATGGGAAAAAATGGCAGCACCCTTCTACACGGGCAGCAGCAGATAAAGTTGTGAGCAAGGAACGTGTTGCTCCTTATGGCTGCTGTACATGGAGATCCATACAAGCCGCCGCTGCTGAACTGCAACTCTCAGCCTCCCCCACCAACCAGGAGTTGTAGAACTCAAACATCTGGAAGGCCTGGCGTTAGAAATACATGCACCCCACCCCTCCCACCCTGATAAGAGGGTCAGGAATTGGGGGATTCCCTACATGGCTGCTCCAGTCTGCATCTAGAGTGTAAACTCTTTTGCCCTGGTCTCCTTGTCTTAATGTCCATGTAGCAAATCCTATTTCCCAGCTTGCATAGGCCTGAACAGCTAGAAGCATCATCACAAACTCGAGTCAGTGATCAGGAAGCGCAAGGGTTAATGCTGACAGACTGCACTTGTGTCGGCTATAGTCTGAGCTTCTCTGTAATCCGGAGCCAGCCAGATGCCCCTCTCTTTTACTATCACTGCTGGAAGTGGGCGGGCTCAAGCCGCACAACAAGGGGGAGGGGTGAGTGTGAGAATGGGACAGCCGTTAACCCTTTCAGATGGCTCCTGAGCACTGCTAGTTCCATGCTGGTCCGGCACTGCAGGATTCACTCTCCCGCATTCATCAATGAGACGTTAGAAATAAATGAATGCGGTTAAAGCACAAATTAACAGGCAGGCTGCATGACTATTTACTAAGGAACAGTGTTAATCGCCTGCAAAGCTCAAGCAAAGAAATATAGTGATTGTGGCTAGTTGGGCTTTTTTATATATTGATTTGTTGCTCCATAATGTTACATGAGTGCAATACAAATGTATTTTGCACAATTGTTAGTGGGAACAGCAATTTTCTACATTCCTTATTTACCAATAGTTTGTAGCATGGTGAGGATGCAAGGGGACAGCTCATTGGGTAATTATTACTCCTCAGGAACCTCTAGCAGGAAGTCTGTGATTCCTCTCTCTTTTTTTGTTCTATTTCAGTGGGGAGCTTTCAGACTGTTGAATCGCTAGTTTCTAGAGCACAGCACAACAGCAACTGTGTAGTACATAGTCCAAACTGCAGCCCCTCAAACAATGTAGGTCTCTATAAAAAGTATTGCATAAAACAGCTCATATGTAAAATCCTGCTTCATGTAAATAAACCATTTTCATAATAATATACTTTTCTAGTAGTATGTGCCATTGGGTAATCATAAATAGAAAATTGCCATTTTAAAAAATAAGGGCCGTCCCCTGGGACGATTCACTGTGCACACAAACATAACAAACAAACTATACTTGTTAGGTCACATGAGCCAATTAACAGACAGAGTTCTGTCTTTTGCTTCCACACTTGTAGTATTTCTGGTCAGGTGATCTCTGAGGCAGCACACAGACCATCACAAAATGGTGGTTCAAGGCAAAGGGCAATATTTACTTAAATATATATATTCCAGTTTGATAAGATTCTTTAATATGCCACTTAATTTGATATAAATTGTTGCTCAAGTATTCATTTTGGGGGTATAGTTTTCCTTCAAATGGGTGGTTCACCTTCATGGTAACTTTTAGTATGTTATAGAATTCTTAGCAACTTTTCAATTGGTCTTCATTATTTATTGTTTTTGAATTATTTGCCTTCTTCTTCTGACTCTTTCCAGTTTGCTAGGGTAATTTTGCCCTTAGCAACCAGATTGATGAAAATGCAAACTGGAGAGCTGCAAAATAAAATGCTAAATAACTCATAAAAGAGCTGTGAATATTCTAAAATATTTCCTTCTAAATGGTGCTTAGTGATGTCACATGTCAAGTCTGTGTATTATAGGATAGTCATGGTGCTATTATATGGAACTCTTTGAGGACTTATAATATCCTCATGCTTTACAACAAGAGGTACATGATTTACTATAATAAAAAGTTTTAGTGAGTCATGTGAAAGAAATGACATCACCAAGCACCTCATGACATCACCTAGCACCATTTATAAGGATATAATTTACAGGATATTGACAGCTATTATAAGTCACCAAGGAGTTCCATGATCCAAGGCCTCCAAAGTGATTTCTAAACTTTGTATATTTTACAACTGGGAGTACATGATTTATTATAATACACAAGTTTCAGTGAGTCATGTGACAGATTTTAACCAATGACATTACTAAGTACCATTTATAAGGATATAATTTACAGGCTATTGATAGCTCTTGTCTATTATAAAACAACAATACACAAGAGCCATGAATATCCTGTACATGAAATCCTTATAAATGGTACTTAGTGATGTCATTTCTGTCACATGACTCACTGAAACTTGTTTATTATAATAAAGTACCCCCTGTTGCAAAATATGAGCATTTTAGAAGTCACCTTGGAGTGCCATGACCTGTATAAAAACAGCCTTTGACCTTGTGCTCATCTGTAACTTATAATATCCTTATATTTCACAATAGGGGGTACTTTATTCACTATATAATATGAACCCTGCAGTCCCATGACCTGTAAAAAAGCACTGTGTAGTAAACATCAACATAATCCCTTCCTATATTGGAATTAAGGCTCTTACACATGGGCAGGGAAGTAGAATGCATGATCCACTGAAGGGGAACACAGGTAAGAATGACCATGTGTAAGAGCTTTAAGGCTGAGTTTGATATCATAAGATATAGGCAAACTGCAGCCCCTACCCATGCTGTTGCCCACACCTGTTTTAGCCTGTCACTAGAAATCTGTTGTCATGGCGATAGTTCACCTTAAAATTAACTTTTAGCAATAACAGCATACTTAATACAATTTCCAATCAGTCTCAATCTTTTGTGATTTTGAAAACATTTAAAAATTTTTCGTCTGCAACAATTTTACCCTGCTGTCTGGTTGCCAGGGTATATATATTACCCTAGCAACCAGGCTGCAGTTTGGAAGCTAGAATGAAAGATCAATAGAAGATTGCCAGAAAGGATTGATAAGCAATTAATTCTAACAATAAAATCCGCTCCCAGTCAAAAATCTGTTTTTGGGCAAGCATTTTCAGTTGCAGGCTGCAATTGGCGAAAAAAAGAAGGCTTAAAAAAAAACTATAATAATGAAGACCAACTGAAAATTTGCTTAGAATAGTACCATTTATAACACACTGAAAGTCAATATATATTAGGAATTTTGTCAATGTTTAAATAAACTGTATGATCATCTCTGGCTATGGGGCTTGTCCCTATAGAAATTATAATTGAGTGTATAAACTACATCTTATTTAGATGTGGTTTAATGAAGACCAACTGAAAAGTTGCTTAGAATAGTACCATCTATAACACACTGAAAGTCAATATATATTAGGAATTTTGTC
Source organism: Xenopus laevis (assembly GCF_017654675.1). Lineage (NCBI taxonomy): Eukaryota > Metazoa > Chordata > Amphibia > Anura > Pipidae > Xenopus > Xenopus laevis. The sequence continues at coordinate 26,641,767 of NC_054381.1, read as the reverse complement.
AATGTTTAAATGAACTGTATGATCATCTCTGGCTATGTGGCTTGTCCCTATAGAAATTATAATTGAGTGTATAAACCACGCTCATTTGTATTTTTGTCACATGAAAATATTATCCATGTTATCTGGAAGTAGTTGCTATACCAGCAGCAATATAGTTGCCCAAAATATGAAACAATCTGTAACAATTCTCTATGCTTTGTTGCTTTTTTGGAGATGCATTGTAACAACAAAATGCTCTTTGTGATATAAGCTTTATAGTATGAACAGAATTAACAATCAGCTTAGGTTTTCTAGTAGAAAGTGATTGATTAGAATGGGCTAGGGAACAGTAATGCCAAAAAAAAGCCTAAATTAATTTATTCTTCTTGCAAATTCCATTCAGCACAAAATCATGCAGCAAAGCAAGAGTTTAGGAATATGTTGGTGTTAGGTAAATAAATGATAACATCAAATGAACTGAGCAAGGCAGATAAAACAACACTGGGCCACAGCACACACAACATTGAGGTGTCCATCAAAATGTCACTACTGGCCCTAATAGTTTCCCTTTCAATGAAATCTGAGGCACTGCCAATCCAAGTTTTTTTTTTTAACATTATTAACGGATGGCAAGCAACCAGGCCAATTAGAAGAAATTTAGAGTATGTAGCGAAGATCAAAATGCCAGGTCTGTCACAGCCCTCAGGAAAATAATCTCAAGTGCAAGACAGTGGGGGTACATTGTTAAGAGTCTTGCCCCCACTGAGCTGAAAATCGTGCAGGCAGCAAACCCCTGGTAATTGTCCCATGTGCTCTTGCCCTTAGCTAACATTTTACTCAACTTTAAAGGGATACTATCATAGGAAAAAATGTTTTTTTCTTCAAAATGCATCAGTTAATAGAGCTGTTCCAGCAGACTTCCGCACTGAAATACATTTCTCGAAAGAGCAAACTGATTTTTTATTTTGAAATCTGTCATGGGGCAAGACATATTGTCAGTTTCCCAGCTGCCTCCATTCATGTGACTTGTGCTCTGATAAACTTCTTTACTGCTGTTCTGCAAGTTGGAGTCATATGGAGTACTTTTTGACCATGCCTGTGCCACACTGATAAAGCCCATGTCCAGTTCAATGATAACGGTGGATACAGGTTATTCTGGTTTATGGTACAGGATATCAGCCATCTTAGATAAGGAAAGTTGTGGCTTTAAAGCTTACGAACCCTGGAGACTTAGGCAAGGCTGAGTAAATAAAATAGTTTCCAGAAACTGCTTCTATGGCACTAAATTATTATGGCTATTCAAGAGGCTTCAAATGTTTTTTCTCCCCTTCCTCTGGATCATCTAGCAGTTAGGCAGGTTATATACAGACTTATGGTCAGGGCATACAGGCAGATTCGGGGAGATTAGCAGGTATGGCACTCAGAGCGATTCGTTTTTTGAAGTCGCCCAAAATCGTTTTCCGAAGTCGCCCAAAATTGCCTCACAAGGAAACTTCGGAAAACAAATCGATCCGAGTGCCATCCTGCCGGCGATTTTCATTTTAGCCGGCAGGAAGGCAGTTCTGGGAGATTAGTCGCCCTGAAGAAGAGGAGATTTGTCTCCGGGTGACTAATTTCCCCCGAATCTGCCTGTGTGCCCTGACCCTTAAAGTTGAACTTGATGGACATGTGTCTTTTTTCAACCTAACTTACTATTTTACTGTGTATTATTTCCCCTTTAAAGAGCCCTTCTGAAATTCATCTTCCAAACAAATACACTGTTGCTAAGGTAACTGGGACCCTAGCAACAAGTTGTATGTATTTTTAAAGCACAAACATATTCCATAGTGCTGTACAATTGAGGAGTGTATAACTCAGACATCATACAAATACTGACAAATAGGTAGCAATGGAGACTCCATACTGAAAAGGTACAGAGCAAAGACTTATAAAGGCAGTATACACGATATACACCTTTTTTTTTTTTACATGAGTAAAATAAATAGAACTTCTGCCTATCCTTTTAATTAAAACAAATGCATATTCAATACATATTTTTATTATACGGCAGCTAGATAATTATTTTGCTTTGACACTTACTATCTTAGCTGAAGCTTTTTAAAAACAACCTCCTCTCAACCTTTGTTGTGACTGCTTTGATAGCAGGATTCCATTATGTATGGCAATTATCTTGAGTACTGGGGTGTATAAAACAATAGGTAAAGGTATGTTCAGCACAAGCCCTATTCATTGCACTCATGTTGAATTTATTTTTAGGAGCTTTTTAATTAAAGGGGCAATATACCCTGCCCCTTTAATTAAAAAGCTCCTAAAAAATAAATTCATGCTGATGTCCCCCTATAACCAGCAAATGAAAATGTATTCTGTAGGGCTATGAAAGAGCCCAAAGTCTGATGTCATGTATATGAACAGGGCTGCCCTGCATAAGGTATATTACAAATGCCTTATGTGTGTTATAAAGTATGGTTGTTTCATCTTTTAAGTCAGTGGCGGAACTACCGGGGGAGCAGGGGGTGCGAGCGGGCCAGGGCCCGCAGCCCCTCAGGGCCCCCGCTACTGTTAAGTTAACGTTTTTAAAAATGATTTGCCTTCCTGTGCTCCCACTTTCCAAATTCAAATTAGGGTCGCTGACCCCGGCAGCCAAACAACTGAATGCTTTGTCCAGCTGCAACATTTGTCACTTGTCTTGATATTCTGTCTTTTACCTATCCATTTCCCAATCTCTCATTGATACCACTTCCTGGTTGTTAGGCTAAATCAGACCCTAGCAACCAGACCACTGCTAAAGTTCCAAGCCAGGAGCTGCTTAACAAAAAGCTAAAACCATTGACAACCACAAAAATGAAGACCAACTGCCAGTTTCTGTCAGACGATCAATGCCTACGTGACGACACGATAAAAGATCATTTAAAGGCGAACGAGCCATTTTTGTTTAAGGCAACATTGGCCTCGTCTGAAAGGTTCCCTCTGTGTACCAAGGTCACGTAATACGTAGCATGAACGTGTCTTTACTTTGTAATGAATACACACATCTAACAACAAGCGGCCCTGTGACGTTTCCTATATACAACTAGCTGCCTGTTCTACGTCACCCACCATCAACATCCCCTCAATGAGTCACAGTTGCAGCTAAAGACACCCAACAGCAGCTGCGACGCTTCTCTAGAACCGCGGGAACGCGAGCAGCCCCCATTCTGTCTGCATGTGGAATCAATGGGAGGGGAAACACACAAACAAACTAGGCCACACGTGACCCGCTCTGTCACTCACCCTGCCACTTAGCCTCAAGCGCCCCGCCCCCATCCTTCCACCGCGCTGGTTGGCAGTGAGTTCAGCGTATCCGCCTATAGGGGCGCTGTTGGAGCAATTGACACGGGTGTCATCACAGCGCATGCGTGTTTGCTCCCTTTCCTCGTTGTGATCCTGCCTGTCCGGGCAGCCCCGGCGACATGAGGCGGATACAGCGTCAGTAATGCTGGAGGCGATCTCCGGCCGGCCTTGGGCGCCGAGCCCCCCAAACTTGGTCTCTTGGAGGATTGTAAAGGAGTAATCGGTGCATGTCTTTCTTTTCTTTCCCGTTTCCTTTGGCCGGGCCCCCCGTAGATGGTGTCTGGAGAGCCGGTGGTCGTGGCAGCGGAGGAAGAGCTCCCCACTAGTATGAAGGAGATGATCGGAGGCTGCTGTGTGTGCTCTGACGAAAGAGGCTGGGCCGAAAACCCACTGGTTTACTGCGACGGGCATGGCTGCAATGTGGCGGTGCATCAAGGTAACCCTGGGAGGAAGGGGAGAGTCGGGGGGGGGGGCGGGGAAGTGGGGAGGAGGGTGCGGGGAGACCACTGGGCAGGGAGAGCTGTCATGTGAGGTCAGGTGCACTGTGACACAGGCCCGACTCATACTGACCTCTCCACACGCTGGGGGAGGGGCGGTGCTGCTGCTGGTAAACACTCCGTGAGGGGATTCCTGCTGGGAAACACGTATTGGGGGCGGGGCATTGGTACCAAGTGGGGAATAAAGTAACAGACATTGGTGCTGAGGTGGATGAAGTGAGGGGACATTGGTGCCTGAGGTGAACTATGGTCTATGTAGGGTGAATAGGAACTGTGGGAACTTTGGTGCCTGAGTGAAGATAAAGTGAGGGGATATTGGTTCCAGTGGGTCATTTACTTTAGTGGGGATGTTGGTGCTTAGGGTGGGATGATGTGAGGGGATGTTGGTGCCTGGGGAGAGTTAAATGTGCTGGGGGCGCCAAAAATAAATTTGCTGGAACATTGGTGCCTCTGGGGAGATAAACTGTGGGGACAATGGTGTGTGGGGACATATAGTTCCTGTGGGGAGATCACGTTGTTGGGGACATTGGTGCCCAGAGTGGAGATGACTTTAGTTGACTTTAGTGGGGTGGTGGTGTCTGGGGGAGATGACTTTGATGGGGACATTGGCAGGCCCGGACTGGCAATCTGTGGCTTCTGGCAAATGCCAGAGGGGCTGCCATAAGGTGCCATAGAAAGTCAGTATTTAGTGGCTGGTGGGGGCTGTTGGGCCTCTTTGTGGGCTGATTGGGCCTCTGTGTACCTGAAATGCCAGGGCCTATTTAGATTCTCAGTCCTGACCTGGACATTGGTACCTTCTGGAGATGACTTTGGTTAGAAAGTTGGTGCCAGGGGGGAGGGGGCATTAACTGTGGTGACATTTGGTGCCTGAGGGAAGATGAAGTGAGGGGACATTAGCGGCGGTGGGGAGATGACTTTGGTGGGGATGTTGTTTACTGAGGGAGATGACTTTGGTTTGGTTTTGATGCAGATTTTGGTGGCGGGGGGAGGGGAGATTACATAAGTGTTCATCGGTGCCTGGGGAAGATGACTTTGGTGGGGATGTTGATGCCTGGGAGTACATGATTATGGTGGGACATTGGTGCCTTGGGGGAAGTTAATTTTGATGAGGATGTCGGTGCCTGGGGGAGATGAAGTGTGTGGTCCTCTCTCTCATTGGGGAGGAATGAAGCCAGTGGGTATCGGTGATGTTCGGAATGCAGTTAGGGTGTATTTCTTCTGGTTGACCTTATTATAAAGCATCAACATGTGCTGACATGCAGTAAATGGCTTTTGGCACTGAGAGGTATGTGGGGAAATGTGGCTAGCAGTCAAAGAAGGGACAATTTTTCTTGTAATCAGGCAGTGGAGGGGGTGTTAGTACAAAGGAGCATAAATTGGGGCCAGTGAGCACTCAGTTGGGGTTATTTCCAGGCAGCAGAAATACTGATCAATGTTCCAGTGTTGATTGCTGAGAAACATGCTTACGTGAAGTATTGGTGTGTGTGTTAAGATGCAGTGAAAGGCATGGGTGCTTATAAACGTGCCATGGTGTGTGGGGGGGGGGCATGGGTGCCAGTAAAAATTGGATGGATGATGTAAACATGCAGAAGGAGACACTGCAGCTGGTACACGGGCAGTGTGGCTGGTGTTATGCAGCTGTTGGGTGTTGTGACTGCTTAACCGGCAACCTGGGTGGTATATTTGATACTTTCATCCCAAAATATCATCCTTAAAATATATCTTTTTACATGCACTTATAATTAGCGATGGGTGGTTTTCTGTTCCTAAATATGTACCATCTGCATGAAATTACAGATTGTGAAACTACTATTTACTCAGATTCCTTGTCTCAGCCACTCTGGTAATTAATTTTCTCAAAGGCTCAATCGTGCAGTGATGTAAACAATGGCTTTCAGATGGGTTTTGACCACTGTGGCCTGAATTCACTGTTCTACAGTTAGCTGGAATCCTAGCCGTAAAGCATAACACAACTGACGTTTTGTAAGAGAGAAGAAGGCAATTGCACCATACCCTTATCGCAGCACAAAAATGACTATAATTCTTTTTAAAATATAATTTTTTTTTTTAAACTACTATTGATTGCTGAAGTAGTACGTTTTTCCATGTAGTGGACCAGGTATTGATTTAAAGGAAGAGTTCAGTATGAAAATGAAAACTAGGCAAATAAATAAGCTGTGCAAAATAAAAAACGTCTCTAATATAGTTAGCCAAAAATGTAATGCATAAAGGCTGGAGTGACTGGAAGTCTAACATAATAGCCAGAACACTACTTCCTTCCTGCTTTTCAGCTCTCTTGGTAATATGTTGATGAAGGTGTGTCAGGAACAGCGCTTCTCAAACAAAATGTTCCTATGACTGCCAAACTCTGGTGAGTAGTTAACGTGGCACATATTGTTTTTTACAATCACTCTCATGAAGGCAATGATAAATCATATTTCATAAATTATTTTTTGCTAAAATGGATTGCTACCTTTATTCGAGCTCTCTATACATCTTTACTGGTTCCTGCTGGCTATGCCCACAGATATATTATGTTGTATCTGGCAAACAGTTGCAAGATCAGTCATTCGGTGTATATAGAACAATTGATCAAAAACATGCAAGTTGCCATAATGGAGATATGATTGATTTTAGGAAAAATGGGTTGGCAGTCTTGCCATGCATGTATAGATGCCACTAGGGAACTAGGTATTGTCATGTGATTGAGCCAAACTCGCGTTCAGACTTGTATATGTGTTTCTGGAGCCAGCGTTACGAATGTTTAAGTTGTAATGTATTTGCTGTAGTTAAAGGGGTAGTTCACAGTACAAGTATCTTTAAAGGGTACCTGTCACCCTAAAAAAAATCCAAATTGTTTTCTATCACGTTAGCGAAACAAAATAAACTTTATTTCACTGTGTGAATGATTTAAATATTGTTTCCTTTGGTCCTGGAATTCACAAGTACAACAAGGAGGCAGGTGCCATTTTGTGGGCACTGTTATTAAAGGGGACCTGTTGTCCAAAGAAATAATTTCCAAATTCTTTTCTATTGTATTTGTCAAGCAAAATAACAATAGCCATTTTGTGGACCCTGTTATCAAGGCAAGCTATGCATCATCCAAAAATCTTGTTTATGAGCCAGAATGGGGCACCTAATGCCCATGCACTGGCTACACAATTAGATGGTAAGGAGGAAGAGTGACTGGTGAGGGCAGTGATATCCAGGAATTGCTAGATGGAAAGTGAAAGTAATTGTCTGCCCTGTCTCTATGTCTTAGGTATAGAGGTGGGTCTGGCAATATATGATCGACAGCTGAGACTTTTAAATACAGGTATGGGACCTGTTACCCAGAATACATCTTGAATGTACTTTATGTAAAGTCATATCTGTGACTATATATTTAAATTATGTACTTTAGGCGTAATATTCATGTTATGCAATGTTAGAGACTACATATACATTGGCTAATTGTGCCCATTGATTAGGCCACTCTTGGGGCTCTTACACACAGACGTTTTTTGCTGCGCTTCCCTGCGTTCCGCTTTCTTCCGTTCAGCCGCAGGGGAGCGCAGGAGTAAACGCACTCAATTATTGTCAAGGGGCTGTACTCACACAGACGCAAGTAAGCACCGAACGCAGATGGAATGAAACTTGCTGCGTCTCACCTGCGCCAAAGTTTGGCGCTTATATGAGTCTATGTGTGTACAGCCCCCTTGACAATAATTGAGTGCGTTTACTCCTGCGCAGCAAAAAACGTCCGTGTGTAAGAGCCCTTACTGATCTGGCGGCTTACTAATCTGTGTATGAGGCCAAAATGTTTTTTCAGGTATTAAAGGAGAACTAACCCCTAAAAAGGAAGTTATGATGAGTTACTGATAAGTTCTGTGGTTGTCTTGGGTTGGTACAGAACTCCATAACATAATTTGTTAAACTTTACTTCTCCTGTATCAGACTGGCTTAAAAATCCAATTTAATCAGGATCAGATTGTTAAGGTGGCCATACAAGGAGAGATCCGCTTGTTTGGCGATGTCGCCAAATGAGCGGATCTCTCCCCGATATGCCCACCTTGAGGTGGGCAATATCGGGCTGATCCGATCGTGGGCCCTAGGGCCCAAAGATCGGATCCTAACGGTGGCTTTACGGGCGGTCGGATCACGGGACCGCATCAACGAACAGATTTTTAGTCCCATCCGATCGAGATCTGGCCGACTTTCGGCCAGATCTTGATCGGGGAAGCCCATCGGGGGGCCCCATACACGGGCCAATAAGCTGCCGACTATGTCTGTCGGCAGCTTTTATCAGCCCGTGTATGGCCACCTTTACTTGTCTGATAATCATCTGTTGCCATTTTTATTTTATTTATTTAGTTTTTTTTGTTTGGCCTTTCTCTAAAATAACATTAAAATGCTCTCTTCATGTTTGGGTTGGTGACCCCTTGTGAACAGAAAGCATATTAAAGGGGATTTAAACCAATAAAATTTGTATATTGTAAACTATGTACCCAGGGAGCTTCTCCTGAGCATTTCTGTAATTTTATGTTATTTTTCTCAGTTTTTTGCAGTTTGCAAGATATTCACAGTTTTAGACTGCTTTTGGCTCACAGACTAAGGGTCGGTTAGTATTAGGTTTCATACGGAGTTTGTATGTATGTGATGGGATCCTTTATCTGGAAACCCGTTATCCATATTGCTCCAAATTACAGGAAGGCCATCTCCCATAGACTCCATTTTATTCAAATAATCAAAATTTTTTAAAATTATCCCCTTTTTCTTTGTAATAATATATTTTTTACTTGAGCCAAACTAATATATAATTAATTCTTATTGAAAGGTAAACGCGCCCATTGGTTTATTTAATGTTTACATTATTTTCTAGTAGATTTAAGGTATGAAGATCCATATTATGGAAAGATCCGTTATCTGGAAAACCCCGGGTTCCAGGCATTCTGCATAATTGGTCCCATACCTGTAAATGGATAAAGGATGTATCATGAGACATTGCAGCCTGAGAGAGAGTGGGGTTGCTAGTGACAGTCTAAAACTGCTAATATCTTAGAAACCACATAACATAGAAAATAAATGTAAACTGAAAAAGTAATCAGAGGATCACTCTGAGAAAGTTCACACAAATTAATATTTGGGGGTTTAGATCCCCCTTTAATAGGAGGACTGCATGTTTAGGGAGGCTTTTCAGTGAGATTGGTCCAGATATGAACTAGCGGAATTCATGTAGTTATGCATCTAGTTTTTTTTTTTTTTCCTAGACTGAAAATGAGCCAGGGCTTTACTTTAATTAATGATCAATCTGCAGCTGTCATATAGGGGTCAGTTATATTAGTGCACTTCATTAGAAAACAATGTCAGCGGTAATATCACTTCAAAGCTGCTTGTCGCGTTTCAAATCCATTGCAGCGTGCAGGAGTTTGAGAGTTCCCAGGTGCAAGCTTTCTAGTAACTGACAAATACTGCTTGGCTGCAGTTCCTCCAGCACTAGCGAATGATAAAAGCCAGCTTCCTTTCCAGGGGCTTGTCATTCCTAATGATCGGAGTAAAACTCATGTCTCTGCAATCTAAAGCAAAATGACCACTACTGTTTGGCACGTAGATTATAAATTAAAGTGGCACTATCATCCAAATAATTTTTTTGTATTCTCTTTGAAAACAGTATGTTGTTTAGTATAGCGGATTGATTTATGTTTAAATGGATGCTGTCATGGGAAAACATGTTTTTTCCAAAACGCTTCAGTTAATAGTGCTGCTCCAGCAGAATTCTGCACTGCAATCCATTTCTCAAAAGAGCAAACAGATTTTTTGATATTCAATCTTGAAATCTGACACGGGGCTATATATATTGTCCGTTTCCCAGCTGCCCCAGTCATGTGACTTGTGCCTGCACTTTAGGATGAACTACTTTCTGGCAGGCTATTTCTCCTATTTAATGTAATTGGATCGGTCTCAGTGGGACTTGGCTTTTACTATTGAGTGCTGTTCTTAGATCTTCCAGGGAGCTGTTATTTGGTGTTGAGGAGTTGCTATCTCGTTACCTTCCCATTGTTCTGTTGTTAGGCTGCTGGGGGGGGGGGGAGAGGGAGGTGGTGATATCACTCCAGCTTGCAGTACAGCAGTAAAGAGTGATTGAAGTTTATCAGAGCACAAGTCACATGACTGGGGGCAGCTGGGAAACTGACAATATGTCTAGCCCCATGTCAGATTTCAAAATTGAATATAACAAAATCTGTTTGCTCTGTTTGGATTTCAGTGCAGAATTCTGCTGGAGCAGCACTATTAACAAGTGCTTTTAAAAAAAAAAACAAAAAAAAGACTAAGATGTACGTAATCCTTATTGGAAGCAAAACCAGCCTATTGGGTTTAAATAATGTTTATTTGATTTTCTAGTAGAGGTTGTTGAGAACTTTTAGTAGGGTGTAGAGAATGGTATTCTGAGATTTTCTATTTTTTTTTTTTTATTTAGCTTTTTGTTCAGCAGCTCTCCAGTTTGCAGTTTCAGCAATCTGGTTGCTAGGCTCCAAATTACTGTAGAAACCATGCATTGATTTGAATAAGAATATGAATAGGAGAGGGCCTGAATAGAAAGATGAGTAATAAAAGAAGCAATAACAATGAATTTGTAGCCTTACAGAGCACTTGTTTTTGATGGGGTCAGCGACCTCCATTTGAAAGCTGGGAAGAGTCAAAAATGGGGGTAAAAAAAAAAAAAAACTATACTTTCTCAAGTGTGTTTTGTTTACATTTTGGTATATCGAGGGTATTATGTAATTGTATTTGTCTTTCTTTCTCACAGCTTGCTATGGCATAGTTCAAGTGCCAACCGGACCTTGGTTTTGTAGGAAATGCGAATCTCAGGAAAGAGCTGCCAGAGTGGTAAGTTATTTCATTTTTACTTGAGCTCAGTTTTCAAGAAATACTTGTAAAGCTGGCCATACACTGTAAGCTTCGCTCGTTTGGAGCGGTCGCCAAATGAGCAAGTTGTTCATCTGACAGGCCCACCTTGGGTGGGCAGTATTGTGGGAATGAGATTAAAATGCATTACAATGAAGGGGATACGTAAAGCCAGAGTGAGGGACGTATCAATGAGCTGATGCGGTCCTAGATCCGAGCAGGCTTGATTTTTCTGTTGGATCGAGGACCTCATCAATGAGCCGGTCGAAAGGACCCGAATCGGCATTTTAAATCTGCTTGTCTATGCCCACCTTTAACTACTAATAAGTATCTCGTCACTTAAAAAAGAAATATACCTTTTTTTATTGAGTTTATTTTTTCTTACAGAGACAGTAAAGCTTATGGGCAAAGTACATTGTATGGGCAGAACATTGCTTTTCTTCATATTTATACATATGGGTAGAAACTACAATATTACTGGCTTCAACTGAGCTAATTCCCTAGACAAACCTTAAAACAATGTATGATTGCTGTGTGTTATATGTATGGAGTGTGTCTTTGCAGAGGTATGAACTATGGCAGCATCTGTGCATATACAAATGACCCTTTGCCCAGAATATATACACCCCAAAATAAATATCACACAGGGTGTTTCATTAGTTGTCTGTCTGGCCATCTCACAAAATCAGAGGCACCTTTGAATGTAGCCAGAGTGCTTTAAATCTGTTCACCCTCCTCTCTGCTGCAAAAACTATTGCTAAGCCTTTCACAAGTGCAAGCCCAGACTGGTAAAATGTGGATTCTGGCAAATGCCAAAGGGGCTGCTGTAACAGGAACTATTTAATAGGCTGGTGGAGGACTGTTTGGGTCTAAGTGTGTTTGAAATGCCAGGCCTATTTTGAATCTCAGCCCAGATCTGCCTAAAGGTGGCCATACATGGAGAGATCCGCTCGTTTGGCGATGTCGCCAAACGAGCGGATCTCTCTCCGATATGCCCACCTTGAGGTGGGCATTATCGGGGCTGATCCGATCGTGGGCCCTAGGGCCCAACGATCAGATCCTAACGATGCCTAACGGGCGGTCGGATCGCGGGACCACATCAACGAACAGATGCGGCCGCGATCCAACGGGATTTTTAGTCCCTTCCGATCGAGATCTAGCCGACTTTCGGCCAGATCTCGATCGGGGAAGCCCATCGGGGGGCCCCATACACGGGCCAATAAGCTGCCGACTCGGTCTGTCGGCAGCTTTTATCGGCCCGTGTATGGCCACCTTAAGGGGTCTTATTTCGTCATTCCTTCCCCTGCGGATCTTGCAACATACCCCATTCTTCTGGATTGCTCCATACATACGAGATCTCCTGTAGTGGAAGTAGGGTTGCCACCTGGCTGGTATTTTACTGGCCTGGCCGGTAAAAATGATGGTTGATCCCAATGTTATTAATAGGGAAAAAAGATAAATATATAGGAAGGTCTGTATTTTTTTCCGGATAAGGTGGCAACCCTAAGTGGAAGCCAAGGCAAAATACCCATAAGATGCTAAAAGTTGTAGCTCAGAACCACCCTAGGCCTGAAGGTTTGGCTTTCCTGCATTTTCAATGCTCAGATGGACTATATTCGCCTCCATTTCAAACAATGTTTAAATTGAATGTTTTAATACAACTATAAATTGTTTATGAATGGGAATATATATCCCCATTTTTAACATGAGCTTATTCAGTTGTGCTTATGTTGAAAACGTACATAAAGTCTATTTACATTTCCCTTTTCTACACAAATATACCTGGTTCCATAATTTGAAAGAAAATCATGATACCTGTACAAGTTATTTTCCAAAATTCCTTAGAGACACAATGTTATGCAACCCCCACCCGTAACTTGTTCTATTGTCCATTGTGAAGTGATGAATTCTGGGACTTGAAGTCCCTCTGCTTTGCAAAGAATCCGTGCACTACCCGCTTTAGAAAACAGAGGGACTTCCAGTCCCAGAATCCATTACTTTACAATGAAAAAAAGGTAAGGGTTGGGTTGCATTACACTATGTAAATTTGGGGGGGATGGGGAACTGGTGCCTCTGTACAGAGATAGATGAACATGGTTTCCTTTCAGTTTGTGGAATCAGGTATGTTTGTGTAGAAAAAAATACATTTATATTGATTTCTGGGAGTTCAGATAGTGTTTGTGCACTTAAGAGGGGGAGGGGAATTATATTTTCTCTTTAATAAGGTGTTTCTCAAATTGCTGAACTATCTTTATTAACTTATCAAATCAGAGACTGAACTAAAGTCAGTTTGCTCTGTGTGCTGAAGCCTGCTTAATTCAGTAATGCTGCTTCCTTGTGCGTACACCTATGCAATGTTTCTACAACTGAAACATGTGTCCTAGTGAGGTGCTAATTATATTTTATTTATGAATGCATAATTAGCGTCGGTGCATAATTGCTTGGCACCAGAAATAATAGCTACCTAATAATTACATTGCATGGAATCCAGTGTAAGGGTAATGTTACATTGAATGTGTTTGATTTATTTACACAGACTCACTGCAAGAATCTTTCTCCTTAAAAACATAGATACTGTATTAATATCCCCCCAAGTAAATGCTTTCACCATTCATAATACTAAGTATTAATGTATTTTTTTTTTTAAAGAGATGTGAATTGTGTCCTCATAAGGATGGAGCTTTAAAAAGAACAGACAATGGGGGTAAGTCCACCTGCTTTCAGTAATACGGTTTTTGTGTCCTTGCAACATGTAATCTACTTTCTACACTGTGCTCATAGAGATTTGTCCAATAGATAATATCATATGAGGCACAGCCTCTGCTTCTCTCCAACTGCATTTGCTCTGCAGGTGGAGAGAAGCTTATACACTTGCCTCAGCTACTCCGTGTCTCTGCACTGACAGGCATGGCGTCGGCCTGTGGATTTCAATGAGAAAACACAAAATAATGAATTTCTACTCTGTGTCTGCTCACATGCAGATGCAGTGCATTCCATTGCAGAGACATGGCGGAGCCTCGTGTGACATTAGTCTTAGTCTATGTGTGCGGTGTGTGTGTGTATGGCAGGTCGTTAGCCAAATTTACAGGGGCTGCATATCCTATCCCCTTCCTTTGTTATTCAGATCAGTGCAATTTTACTGTTTGTTTGATCGACGACAAGTCTTCTTTTCTTCGGGGCGACTAATCTCCCTGAACTGCCTCCCGCCGGCTAGAATCTAAATCGCCGGTGGGATGGCACTGGGAGTGCTTTGCATTCCGAAGTCACCCGAAGTTTCCTTGTGAGGCAACTTCGGCCAACTTTGGAAAACGAAGTGCACCGATTTCCATCCCGCTGGCGAGTTACATTACATTACAGTTCAGGGAGATTAGTCGCCCCAAAAAAGAGGTGATTTATCATCGGGCAACTAAATCTCCCCAAATCTGAGCGTCTGTCTCTGCCCTTAACTTTGCCCACATTTAGTTTCAAACTGCTGCGCAGTCCGTGCTACGTGCTGGTTGGTTGCTATGGGCTGCTAGATAAATAGCTTAAAGTTAAATGGGTTGTTCACCTTTGAGTTAACTTTTAGTAGCCTGTAAATAGGGATATTCTGAGACCAATTGCAGTTGGTTTTCATTCTTTATTGTTTGCGGTTTATGAGTTTATTTTTATTCAGGAGCTCTCCAGTTTGCAATTTCAGCAATCTGGTTGGTAGGGGTTAAATTACCCTAGCAACCATGCACCGATTTGAATGCGAGACTGGAATATGAATAGGAGAGGCTTGAATAGAAAAATTTGTAAAAAGTAGCAATAACAATAAATTTGTAGCCTTACAGAGCATTTGTTTATTAGATGGATAGAGTCAGAAGAAGAAGGCAAATAATTCAAAAACTATAGAAGATAGATAATGAAAAGTTGCTTAGAAGTTAACGAAAAGGTGAACCACCCGTTTAAGAACATTTATTACAGTACACCTTAATATTGTTTATGTCCTGTAATGCAGGTTTTCTTCCCCTCCCTTGTAGGTGTGGGTTTTGAAGAGCAAATCCTTGTATTCTAAGTACAATGAATCCCTTTAGTAAGACAGTGGTGTGCTGAGAAAACAACACCGTTAACACTATTCACAGACTCTTAGGACCATGCACGTATGGGTAATGAATAATTGTGCTGTCCTCCTTCTATAATCCCCATGCAGCAGGAAGGACCTGCAACACATTGATTGCTGTTCTAGGCCTTCCTGGCAAACGCATTGTTGAGGTGAAAAGAGAGAAGCAGAAAGTGCCAGATGCTGTTTATAAAAATCCCATTTTATAGTGTTCATTACTATGTATCAACGTTTTGTCTTCATTAGCCTGAGAAATAATGCATGCCAGATGGACTGGATTTATCGCCCATTCCAACTTGTACCTTTAAGCTTTGGGAGTATTTTGCTCTCTCGTGTTTTTGGGAACAAGCCAACTTTCGTAAGGTAGTAGAGATAGCAACTGGAATCTTAGCTAGTCTTGACTGCTGGTAAAAAAAAATTGACAACCATTGGCTTGACATGTTTGTTTCTGCTTTTTGTATAATGACTCCTGACAAATGCCATAGTGGTGGCAATTAACTAGTGGAAAAATGTGCCCTAAAGGAGCAAGATACAAGAATGGACATTGAATTAGTCTTTGTAGGTATTGGAAAGGCCAAAAGCTAAAATAATATGTTTGTGTCATTGATAGACATATTAAAGGGGAACTATTGTGAAAATGAAAATTTGATATATGCGTCTGCATACTCAAATAAGAAACTTTCTAAATACACCCAATTAAATATTCTTCATAGTTTCTAAAATAATCAAGTTTGTTCACTATCCCTCTCTCAGCATCTGATTCTCTTTATTCTGTCTTCATGCAGCAGTTGGGTGTCAGATATTCATTGACAGATCCATTATATCTTATAGGGGGGCTTCCTTTCCTAGCAGATGAAATAGCGCTCACTCAAACAACTGATTCCAGTACAAACAAAATCCAACAAAATAACTGCCTTTTACACAAATTCTGGATGTAGAGAGACATGATACCTGGTGATTTTAAAAGAGTGAGCTCTAATACACCTCCTCTGCAAAATGAGCCCCCCTATAAGATATATTGGATCTAACTATCAATGAATATCTGACACCCAACTCCTGCATGAAGACAGAATGAAGAGAAACGGATGCTGAGAGAGAAATAGTAAAGATAAACATAATTATTTCAGAAACCGTACATAATTTTCAATTGACTGTAGTTAGAATGTTTATTATTTCAGTATGATGAAGCTTATGTTAAATTTTCATTTTCGCGATAGTTCCCCTTTAATAAGATCTGTAATGAGTATACAGCGGTAAGTTGTGGTGCAATTTAGCCTTTTCTAAAGGATTGCAAAGTAGGGTATAAATGTTTCATTGAGACTATGTATTATTAAACACGGTTATGACGGCACAGCACCTTCAAAACAACATTTGAATCTCAGCAATGTTAATTAAAATGACTCCAGCTGCTTGATAAATACTGGGTGCCAGGATAGTGATAACGGACACTTTACAGATGTCACAGCTAGCTCAGTGTGGTGTCACTTGTACTTCAGTGATAAATACTGCCTGAAATTTCATTTGAAGACTGTGCTTAGAAGCAAGGCCTGCAGACTAATAGACAGTGGCACTGAGTTGTTACCAGGTCCCAAGGTTTGTGGAAGTGACCGCACCACGATTTTTGCATAAGACCATGCAATGTAAGCTTGGCATTATAAGAAAAACACCAGCAATATGCTATTGTCTTAACTAAAGAAGTAGCTAAAAATGTTGTACATTATGTTTTGTGTTTCTGTACCAGCCCAAGGCAACCACAGCCCTTTAGCAGTAAAGATCTGTGTCTCCAAAGATGCCCCAGTAGCTCCTCATCTTCTTTTCTGCTGATTCAAAATATATAGTTCACATATAATCTAAATGTCACAACATAAGGCTGATTAGTAATTAATACAGATAATTACTACTTGGCAGTATAGAAACCAGTGCAACTAGCTTCAGAATTTAATAATCAGCCTTGTAGCATGTGCTTATATTGAAGTCCAACCTCATTTTCTGCTTTATAATTTGCGACGACCCCTAAGCTTAGGTTCTCAGAGCCCACTGAGCATGTGAGTGTCGCAGACACTTTCCAAAATGGTGACCCCCTGTGACAAGTTTGAAGTCCTGGATCATTGCTGCTATTGAAAAGCTTAAGGCTGGTGCTATAAGTTCAGTATATAAAATATGGCATTTTTAGCCATATTCATTGTTAGCGTTTAGTTCTCCTTTAACCTTATAATCACCCATTGTGCTCCTACCAGATGTAGATAAATAAGGGCGATAATTCTAGATTTTAAACAGGGAATATCTTTGATAACCTAACTTAAATTACCTTTACTAGTTTTCTGCAAATATTGAAAGCATTTTCCTTTTGCTCTCTTTGGTTTCCTACCTGTCATCTTTTCCAAAGTAAATCAATAGATCCTCAAAAATGAGGTTGGCAGCTGCTACATAACAGCACATGCAATTTTACAGCTCTTTGTCCACTGGAAGTTACATACGCAGCTTTCTGAAATTGTGAAGCCAGTAAAATAAAGTGGCAGGTTATTTTTATAAGGACTTAACATAGGATACCCAAGTGATTTTCCTTCTCACAACTGCTAAATCCTAGCGATAGATTTCTTGCCTTTATGCTTTGTGTTATTGAGACTGTCTCGTACCGTGAGCTTTCCTAGGAGGTTACGTCTGACTTCACACTAAAGATTAATTTACCTGAAATGAATGAATGGCGCACTGCTGTATTCAAGGGTTTCACCCAGTTATGGAAGCATAGTTTTTAATACTATTTTATATCATAACAGGGGATGCTGACGCAGGTCTATACTAGATATTTCATATTCAGGTGTATGTATGGATTATGAGTTATTAAAACAGTAAACACAACGTTGAAGAACCCAACTGATAATAGACTTGTAAAGGAAATTATAATGCAAGAACTGTACTTATAGTGCTTATCTGCTATTGCACTTTTTTTGTGTAGTACAGGTATGGGACCTGTTATCCAGAATACTCGGGACCTGGGGTTTTCCGGATAATGGATGTTTCCATAATTTTGGAAAACCTTAAATCTACTAGAAAATCATGTAAACATTAAATAAACCCAATAAGCTGGTTTTGCTTCCAACAAGGACTAATTATATCTTAGTTGTGATCAAGTACAAGCTAATGTTTTATTATAACAGAGAAAAAGGAAATCATTTTTAAACATTTGAATTAGTTGGTTAAAATGGAGTCTTTTGGATAATGTGTGTTCTGGATAATGGATCCCATACCTGTACAGTAATATTGTATTAATGTACGGGTGTGTGAGAGGAAAAATGTATGTTTAAAATGATTTCTTTTTAAAGTTTATTTTATGCCACCAAAGAGTTCCATGATCATATAAATGCATGAAACCATGACTAGGCTGGGAATTGAAAATCGGCATTTCAAGTACACAAATAGGCTACACAAGGGGCCAATAATTGTCTGTCTATGGCATATAATGGCAGTCCCGCTGGCATTTAGCAGAATCTTCAGATTGTGTCAGTGAAAAATGAATAGCAGGAGATAGTTGTTCACTATGGTTTGATAGTGGCTAGCGTAGTTACTAATAATCTTGTGTTTTGTTTGTACAGTGAATTGGCAGTGTATAATTGTTTATAATAGTATACAATTGTATTCATTCATTGTACCCTTGTGCTTTATGTCTCCTAAAGGTGGCCATACACAGGCCTATAAAAGCTGCCGACAGTCCGAGTCGGCAGCCTATTGGCCCGTATGTGGGACCCTCCTACTGGTTGGTATTCTATACATTATGATCCGGTCTTTGGGCTCCAGTGACTCACGATCGGATCAGCCCGATATCGCCCAACTCAAGGTGGGCATATCGGGGAGAGATCTGCTTGTTTGGCGAAATCGAGTTGAACTCTATGTGTATGGCCACCTTAACTCACAACCCATACCCAAGCTGATTACTGTTGTACTGTTTGCTCAGGCGACACACTTATGTATTTTGTATTGTTTGCATATGGCACTCTCTGAAATAATCCAGATCACATGTATGGGTTAAAATGCTGGTGATATAAACATGCAGTCCATCCTATGTAAAAGCTGTCAAAAACTGCTTGCCCTCACAGTGATGCAAGCTAATAGAGCCTACTATCCGGTTTGTGGGGGAAAAAATGACCTCTGTAAGCACTATGCTGCCCGCACCAAAAGGGAGCTCCCAGTGCGGGTGGTTATGTTTTGTCACATGCATGCACATAATAAGAGTTTCTGTCGGCTCCTTAATTATCAGCAAGCCTGTGACTTCACACACATGCATATAACAAGCAAGAGCAGTGTTCTCCCCAGGGCTACGCCTGACACTTTTTTAGCGGCTGCCCGACTCCTCCCCACCCGCACCTCACTCAAGCCCCTAAAAGCAGCATTGTATTGCTGTAGCGCACAGTCCTACCAGCTTTAACAAAACCAGTTCCTACTTTACTTTTTTCCCCACCTGCACACAACATGGCTATCCATACTGGTGTACAAACACACAAAAAAAAAACTATTGTTCCTGCAGTGTGGGCTCTATTAGCCTGCTCCTGGTGGAGGATTTTTTTATTTTTTTTCTTCTAGTAATTGGTGCCCTTAAAGGATCTGATGTGTTTTGTTTCAGAAACACTACTACTATAGTTCATATAAACAAGCTGCTGTGTAGCAATGGCGGAAATTGAAAAAAGTCTATATGGATAATCGATAACACCATTGTATTCTACAGAGATTATCTGCTGTGTAATTTGAGACTTTTCTCCTTTGAATGGCTGCCCCCATTGCTACACAGCAGCTTATTTATATAAACAAAAGTAGTGTTTATGAAGCAAACACAGCAGTTTTACCAGTGCAGGGCAACACTGCATTATATTTTATTACTTTAAAACACTTTCATTTCTTGAAATTACTGTTCCTTTAAAGCAAGTTTTGCATTACGGCAAAATCTATTGTATGCATCAGAAATGAGGACTTGATGTGACATCTAGGAAGTGCAAAAGTGCAAGGCAACATATGATTGACAGCTGAGATTTAAGCCGTATAGATGTTTTAATAAAAAAATATAATAATTTGAAATGGACTTTTATCTGGGTGGCATCTGGATAGCATCTGAGTGACAGGATCCCTTAAGGGCGGCTATTGAAAACGCATCGCCGCGTGTGCATTAGCGCAGGCGATTTTGAGCTGTAGCCAATGGGGAAAAGACGCTGAAGCAGTTCAGGGAGATAGCCGTGCAAAAGACGTGGCGATAAGTTGCCAGGAGACAAAATCTCCCCGAATCTCCTCATCTGGCCTTACCCTTAAGGATTCATTATCATGGAAAATAGCCTAATTAGCAGAATTTGTGTTTGTAAACACCTGAAAGGCCTGAATTAAATATTAAACTGATCCCAGTTTGTTATCCAGTCCTGTTTAGAGTTTACCCAGTATCCTTGATCAGTAACTGTGTGTTTACTTTACAGTTAAATGGATATTATATAGTGAATAAAGTACCCCTCTTGTAAAATATAAGGATATTATAAGTTACCGAGGAGTTTTATACAGGTCATGGAACTCCTCGGTAACTTCTAATATCCTCATATTTTACAACTGGGGATACTTTATTTATTATAATACACAAGTTTCAGTGAGTCATGTGACAGAAATGACATTAGAACTCACCGTTTATAACTGATGACATCAGAACTCACCATTTATAAGGATATAATTTACAAGATATTCATAGCTTTTGTGTATTATATAGTGAATAAAGTACCCCCTCTTGTAAAATATAAGGATATTATAAGTTACCGAGGAGTTTTACGACCATATAAAAACACGAGGCTGAAGGCCGAGTGTTTTTATACAGGTCATGGAACTCCGAGGTAACTTCTAATATCCTCATATTTTACAACTTTATTTATTATAATACACACATTTCAGTGAGTCATGTGACAGACACACATTTCAGTGAGTCATGTGACAGAAATGAAATCAGAACTCACCGTTTATAACTGATGACATCAGAACTCACCGTTTATACCTATATACACCCTTGGTTAGCAATAAATAGGATTTGAGATAAACATGTATTCTGTATATTTTTAAATA
The DNA here is from genome assembly GCF_017654675.1 of Xenopus laevis. Classification (NCBI taxonomy): domain Eukaryota; kingdom Metazoa; phylum Chordata; class Amphibia; order Anura; family Pipidae; genus Xenopus; species Xenopus laevis. Next base: position 26,620,911 of record NC_054381.1, on the reverse strand, counting down.
AAACAAAGCCATATTGTACTTGTTTTTTCCTATTATAAAGCAGAAATTGATCATGTTGTTTTTGTTAGTACTTTAGGGTACTTTAAGAAAAACTATACCCCTCAAACAATGTAGGTCTCTAAAAAGATTTTGCATAAAACAGCTCATATGTAAAACCCTGCTTCATGTAAATAAACCATTTTCATAATATACTTTTTTAGTAGTAAGTGCCATTGGGTAATCCCAATTTAAATTGCCATTTTAAAAAATAAAGGCAGCCCCCTGGGCTCGTATGATTCACAGTGCACACAAACATACCAAACAAACTATACTTGTTAGGTCACATGAGCCAATTAACAGACAGAGTTGTGTCTTGCTTCCACACTTCTTCCTGTTACAGTTAGAGTTGTAGTATTTCTGGTCAGGTGACCTCTGAGGCAGCACACAAAATTGTGGTTCAGGGCAAGAGATGTAAAAGGGCAATATTAACTTAAATATATATACTGTATATATACCAGTTTGCTAAAATTATTTAATATGCTACATAATTTGATATCAATTTGATCCGTTGCTCAAGTATTCATTTTGGGGGTATAGTTTTCCTTTAAACAAGCCCTTTCTTTCCTTCCTTCAGTTGCTCTGAAGAACCATAAATTTGTAAAGTGAAAGTAAGCTGGTTTTGCCCACTGTTTAGTGCAAAAAAACCCAAAAATGATTGCTATTTTGTTATAAAAAGAGCAGGTAAAATAGATTTTCTGTTTATAGTTTCTGTGTGATCCGGTCCCATGACCCACATTTCGAACAGCTGGGCAGTGTGCAGTTACAGAAGAAAAACAATATCCCTCTGCAAAACCTAAGGAGTTTGTGAATCCCACTCCCAAAGAAATCAAGATATGATTTATAGTCCTTTTTCTAATTAAAGAAATTCAAACATACAATATAATAACAAGAGGAGCCTAAACAACTTGTCAGCACACAGGCATCCAAAGAGAATAGAAAGGGAGTTTCTTATTGTGTATAATCCTGAGGATCTGGTATTTAAAACTGGTAGCAGTGAGGGGGTTAAAGGAAGATAGAGTTTCACTGCACACCTTGCAATGATTTGACCCCCACACTTCCTTGATGTTGGAAGAAGCTCACATAGGGCAACATGCTGAGTGCACCTTGTTTTTGGCTATATTTTTACTTAAAGAGAAAAATCACACTAAAATACTTCTATAATGCAAAAAATAAAAAAGATTAAAAAAATTATAGCAAGTTGCCTTTTGCTGCTATTTGGAAGGGGTCTCTGAGTTGTGTTGTAATAACAGGTAGAGCTTAGGTTAAATATACCCTTTTATTAAAAAAATCCATTTTATTTGTCTTGTATGGGGAGAGGGGCCTCACTATTACCGCTATTACAAGGACACTGGGGTTTTCCGGATAACAAATCTTTCCGTAATATGGATCTTCATACCTTAAGTCTACTAGAAAATCTGGATAACATGGAGTCTATGGGGCAAATTCACTAACCTGCGGAAATTTGCCAGCGACGGTTACGATCACATCGCCACACTTTGCCAGGCGAAAATTTGCCATGACAACGCTAATTCACTAAAATGTGAAGTTGTGTCCAAGGCGCCCAACGATGGCGGAGTTTCCTAACTACTGTATTGCACTTCACCTGGTCTGAGGTGGCAAAGGCAAGTCTGGCGCAAGAGGTAACGTTCAGTAAAATCCGCATCTTCGTGAATTTGCGTAGTTACGTCCATTCGCCAGACCAAAAAAAATCGTCAGGCGTTAATAGAGTGTGAAGAAGTGCTACAGTCTATCGCCTTCACTATCGAATTTAGGCCTGCGCCCGTTAGCAAATCGGCGAAGTGCCAAAATGTCTTCACGCTGGCGAATTTTCCCTAACTTTAGTCACTTTGCCCTTTAGTGAATTTCCCCCATATGCGAGAGGACCATCCCGTAATTCTGAGCTTTCTGGATAACTGTTTTCTGTAATCAGAGGGTCTACAATATACAACCCTCTTGATGTTGCTGATGCTACACCTCCCACTGACAGATGATTGTTTCCATACCAGTTTGTTTGGTCTCCCATGCAGGTTTTCTGTTTTAGGCCTGTCAACCCTGGGGGCAATTGAGAACAAACTTTCTGTCACCTGGTATAACTTTGTGCAGACATAGGAAGGAATTAAAGGGTGATTTACCTTTAAGTTAAATTTTAGTATGTTCTAGTTATAGAATGGTGAATGCCTTCGCTTTTTTTTTTTTTTTATAGTTTTTTAATTATTTGCCATCTACATCTTTCCAGCTTTCTAATGAGCGTCACTGACACTATCGCTCAATACCCACAAATAATAACAAATGAAAACCAATTGCAAATCTACAAATCTAAAACCCCCTTTAACCCCACTCTCGTATAACGACTTAACTAAAAAAATAGAGTAAACAATACTTTTTCTGTATATAAGGTTAAGTGGGCCATATCGGTGGTTTCTCTTGGTTTCATCAGTTGTTTTTTTGCAGGCTAGAAACCGTAACGCCAAAAAATGAAAGCGTTTTTTAAAGGAATGACAATATAATGTAGTGTTGCCCTACAATGTTACAACTGGCATGTTTGCTTTAGAAACATAACTATAGTTTATATAAACAAGCTGCTGTGTAGCCATGGGGGCAGCCATTCAAGCACAGGATACACAGTAGATAACCGATACGTTTTGAAGAATCCCATTGTACACTACTGAGCTTATCTGTTATCTGCTGTTTATCCTGTGCCTTTTCTCCTTTTTCAGCTTTGAATGGCTGCCCCCATGGTTACACAGCAGCTTGTTTATATAAACTGGGGCCCACGATTGGATCAGCCGATATTGCCCACCTAAAGGGGCATAACGGGGGGGGGGGGGATACGATCATTTGGCGACCTCACCGAATGAGTGGATCTCTATATGTATGGCCAGCTTAAAGGGGTTGTTTACCTCTGAGTTAACTTTTAGTATGATAGAGAGAGGGATATTCTGAGACAATTGTTTTTCATTTTTAATTATTTGTGGTTTTCGAGTTATTTAACTTTTTATTCAACAGCTCTCCAGTTTGCAGTTTCAGCAATCTGGTTGCTAGGGTCCAAATTCCCCTAGCAACTATGCATTCATTTGAATAGGAGACTGGAAAATGAATAGGAGAGGCCTGGATAGAAAGAAGAGAAATAAAAAGTAGCAATAACAATAAATTTGTAGTCATACAGAGCATTTGTTTTTTTGATGGGGTCAGTGACCCCCATTTGAATGTAGGAAAGATTTAGAAGACGAAGGCAAATAATCCAAAAACTATAGTGAATAAATAATGAGGACCATGCAGTGTTCACATAATAAACAGTCCTGAAACAAGATGGCTTTATCAGAAATGTGTTCTGTTTTCACCTAATGTGCACATTTTCATTATCTTCTAAACGGAAGGGCAATAAACAGCTTTTTTTTTTTTTTTTTTGTAAAGAAGATTGCATATTGCTCCATTTATTGCAGAGCAGATACTTTCTTGGGTTTCTCATTGGCACCTCCGAAGGCAGCTTGAAAGCCGGTGGGGGAGGATTGTTACAATACAAAAGTTGTTAGTGAAATCCGAACCATCTGGCTGATTATCAGGAATGCTGTGTAACTGCATTCTTTGTGACAGCTTTTCACCAAGATTTAGCACGTGTGTCTGTCTGGTATTAAGCCCGCAAACAGCAGAGGGGTGTTTTAACATGTCATGGTTTCTCATTCAGAGGTTAGCTTGGGGATCTAACTCCTGAGGAAGCTCCCTTGCCAAGCTTTGAGTCAGCAGGTTTTCTTGTTAATGTTTACCTTTGGCAGTTCCTTGCACTCTTTATTGCAAAGCATTTTACTGCGCTGGCTTCTGCTACATGGCTCTTGGAGTATGAAGCTGACCCTAAGCACAAAGCATTCATTCAAGGCTTTAGAGGTGCCATTCATTTATCATCTCCCTCCTGTATTTTCTGGGTGTGTGTACATGTTTCTAGCCTTTCTCATTCTGGACACTTCTCTTGTCATATCTTTCTTTTTTTATCTTTCTTTTTTCTTGTTCCCACTTGTGAACTGCAGCGTTCCTTCTATGTTTTGTACTCAGACACAACCATCATCTGAGTGTTTTCTTTTGTCATAAACAAACTATACACATACAGATTATTCTTGGCAAGTGTAGAACTTAAAAGGATACTGTCATGGGAAAACACGTTTTTTCCAAAACGCATCAGTTAATCGTGCAGCTTCAGCAGAATTCTGCACTGAAATCCATTTCCCAAAAGAGCAAACAGATTTTTTTTATATTCTATTTTGAAATCTGACATGGGGCTAGACATATTGTCTGTTTCCCAGCTGCCCCAGTCATGTGACTTGTGCCTGCACTTTAGGATGGAACTACTTTGTGGCAGGCTATTTCTCCTACTTAAAGAACCAGTAACATCAAAAAATTTAATTGTTTTAAAGTAATAAAAATATAATGCAGTGTTGCCCTGCACTAGTAAAACTGCTGTGTTTGCTTCAGAAACACTACTATTGTTTATATAAATAAGCTGCTGTGTAGCCATGGGGGCAGCCATTCAAAGGAGAAAAGGCTCAAGTTACACAGCAGACAGCAGATAAGCTCTGTCTGTCTAATGGTGTTATCTGTTATCCATTATCTATCCTGTGCCATTTAGCCGTTTTTCAATTTCCGCCATTGCTCCACAGCAGCTTGTTTATATGAACTATAGTAGTGTTTCTGAAGCAAACACATCAGTTTTACCAGTGCAGGGCAACACTACATGATATTTTCATTACTTTAAAACACTTTTAGTTTTTGGTGTTACTGTTCCTTTAATGTAACTGAATCAGTCTCAGTGGGATTTGGCTTTTACTATTGAGTGCTATTCTTAGATATTCCAGGGAGCTGTTATCTTGTGTTAGGGAGCTGCTATCTCGTTACATTTCCATTAGTCTGTTGTTAGGCTGCTGGGGGGGAGGGGGTGGTATCACTCCAACTTGCAGTAAAGAGCGATTGACGTTTATCAGAGCACAAGTCACATGACTGGGGACAGTTGGGAAATTGAAAATATGTCTAGCCCGACGTCAGATTTCAAAATTGAATATAACAAAATCTGTTTGCTCTGTTTGCTCTTATGAAAAATGGATTTCAGTTCAGAATTCTGCTGGTGCAGCATTATTTACTGACGTGTTTTCCCATGACAGTATCCCTTTAAGAAGCAACTTTGAGGTGTGCATGTTTCTCCACTGGCTTTTTGAGAAGGTGGGAGGGAAACAAGGGGTACAGTAGCTAAGATTTATCAAGGCAGACAAAATGTTCCAATTGCCATCACCCTTTAGGGCTTAATATGCTTTTCTGCGGGCAACTAATCTTATGATATTGCCTTGCCTCTAGTCACAATGCAAATCTTTGGTGAGAGAACGCTCTACTTTGTTTCTCTGAAGTAGCCCAAAGTTGCCTCATGAGGAAACTCTGCTACTTTGGAAAAACAAAGCTGCAGTTATAGGATCCGGTATCTGGAAACCTGTTAACCAGAAAGTTCTGAATTACGGAAAGGCCACCTACCATAAGGGCTTGTTTACTAACATTGGAGATAAATATCTCCCGAGATTTCTGGAGATGGTGCCCATAGCAACCAATCAGATATTTGCTTTTGTTTTTTAAAGCTGGCCATTCACGGGCCGATAAAAGCTGCCAACAGACAGAATCGACAGCTTATTGGCCTGTGTGTGGCCCTCCTATGGGCTTCCCTGATCGATATCTGGCCTAAAGTTGGTTGAAAATTCATGGACTGCATCTGTTCGTTGATGTGGTCCTGCATTCTGACTGCCCGTATTGCTTTAATTAGGATCTGATTGTTGGGCCCTAGGGCCCACGTTCAGATCAGCCCAATATCGCCCACCTTAAAGGTGGGCATATTGGGGAGATATCCGATCTCTATGTGTATGGCCACTTTAACTTGTAGGTACCTGTTTAAATCTAATTGCTGATTGGTTGCCATGGGCAACATCTCTGGCGATATTTATCTCCAATGTAAGTAAATATGCCTAATAGACTCCATTGTAATGAAATAATTCAAATTATTTCCTCTTTCTCTGTAGGTACCGTGCACTTGATCCCAGCTAAGATATAATAAATCCTAATTGGATTCAAAACGGTCCTATTTAATGTTTAAATCATGTTTTAGTAGATTTAAGGAATGGAGATCAAAATTACAAGAAGAACCTTTATCTGGAGAACTCCAGGTTAGGTCCCATACCTGTACAATAAAACCCTAAATGGAACTCAACATATGACAGCCTTTAATGATCCCAAAATCTGGAGCCTTGGCCTTCACTGCTTTGCTCTGGAGTGAGATATAAAGCAGATGTAGCTTACAATCTCTTCCTAAGATGTTTTTCTCCTGCTTTGCATAACCTTACAGCGGCCAGAAACCAAGAATAACCATTTCGGTGTACTAAGGAAATTCTCAATGCAGCCTCGAAGTAATGGTGAGGTGGCAAAAAAAAAAAAAAAAAAAAGTTTATGCTTTAAATTCTAAATGGATCCAATTAAGCTTCTTAAAAATGTGTGACCAGATGTTATTTGTGGCCCCACACTACAATAGTTTGTTATTGCACGTGGCTTTCCTTAGTAGTAGGCGGGCAGCACTGTTCACTTGTACTACTTACTTTCCTGGCCACAAAGCACTAATTGTCAGATGTCAGTGCTTTGGTGGGAGGGCTACAAAGAAAACTGCTTCTGCCTAACTTCCTAACAACACAACATTAAACATATTTGCACAAAATATATTAACAAGGACCTGCCTATGAATAGCACAGTAAATTATCAGCGTGCATCATTTTTTATTTTATGTTCTGTTCTAACCGGACTAATGTGTTTAACGTTTGTGAGTGCTTTGTTTTTTTTTTAAAAAAAGTTTCTCACTCTTGAGTGAATCGCATTAGACAATCACATATGTGTTGGACAGAATGCAGAAAAGTATATTGACTTACTGGTTTGGCCACTGAGTCCTATGTTTACTTAGAATTTGGATGCTGGTCAAGTTGCTCAGAATTATGTTGGTTATTAAAGTAGTCAGAAATCTGCTGCTGTTTCTGGCACAGTCACAATAGTCAATCCTTGGACACATTATTTTTCTGAACTGATTTTTCCCATTTCTTTTCATAATAAGACATAATAAGGCTTTGCAGTGAAGCGGACTCTTTCATAAAAGGCAATTCATCTATTTGGTTTCTTCTCTTGCTACCTGCAGGTTTTCATTGTACTGGAATTGTGTTTATATCATTTGGGTCAAAGCAGTGTGTAAGTGCAACCAATGGGGCTGGCAAATTAATCCCATTGGTTTGAACCAGGCCCTGGCATTTAAGGTACAAAGAGTAGCAATCAGCCCACACAGAGGCCCAAACTAGAGTCCTGCGCAGGTCCATTTTTTTGGAACCCATACCCAACCCGGACCAGCAACCCGCATTCTTACCCGATACCCGACCCGCAAGTACCTTATCCCGGACCCGCGACCCGCTGACCATCAAGAATCCGGAAGTGTTGTTATTGTAAACCGGATGTGACATTGTCGGAAGTAGGCATGATCAGAAAAATGGAGTTAAAGAGGAAGTGCTGTCATAAACCGGAAGTGACATAATCGGAAGTAGACGTGATCAGAAAAAAGGCATAAGAATCACTATTGAGAAGATCCGCGGTCGACCCGCAAACCCGCCGACCATCTATACCCACACCTGGAACTTCTACCCGCAGGATTTTATGGGTAACCCGCAGGTACCCGACCTGCTGCAAGACTCTAGCCCAAACATCCCCCACCAGCTCACTAAATACTGCCTTTCTATGGCACCTTATAGCAGCCCCTCTGGCATTTGCCAGAACCCACAGATTGCCAGTCCGGACCTGGTTTAAACACAGCCTGCGTGAGACATTTGACAACGGGATGTACCCGTTGCAAAATTTGCAGTTTCACATTTAATCACACTCCATGCTGCCTGTTCTTTCAAGCATGAATAACATCAAGGCATTTATAATACAGACAAGACATTCTACAAAGTTCATGGAGTGGCAGATGGTTTCAAAACTGATGAAAGCGCCAGTAATGCCATTTTTTTGGAATTTTTTGTTTAGTTTTGCAAATCACTTTTGACCCCTGGGTACCTGGCTGGTTAAGTACTATTCTATAAAAGTTTTTTTTTTTTGCTATGTAAACGTGTGTCCTATTGCTTATTTCGATTGCCTGCCCCCTCCATGGTTACTCAGCACCATATTTATTTAAACTGTATTTGAACCTCGGAAGCAAACCCAGATGAAGGGTAACCATACATTATATGTAAAGTCATGGAAAACCCTTTCATTTTTTTGTTTTACTAGTCCATTAAAAATGCTCCACTGGAAATAATAACGTCTGGTCCACATTGCTCAGCATGGCCCAACTTGCTATAGCTTATAAGTAAGCAAAGTGTGGAGAATGTTGGACTGGGGAGGTCTGCAGATTAATAAGGACGAAACGAGATGTTATCCTTGCACATATTTTTAATCTAAAACTCATAAATTGAGAACAGCAATAAGCCCTGCTTTAGGGCTACATACTTATACAGCTGTTGTGTTGAAGCCCGTTATCCAGAAAGCTCCTAAGTACTGAAAGGCCGTCTTCCGTAGACGTATTTCCTTTTTCTGTGTAATAAAGAAATAGTAGCTTGTACCTAAACCAAGATATAATTAATCCTTATTGGAAGCCTATTTGGTTAATTTAATATTTACAGGTATGGGACCTGTTATCCAGAATGCTCGGGACCTTGGGCTTTCCCCATAACGGATATTTCTGTAATTTGGATCTTCATGCCTTAAGTCTACTAGAAAATCATGTAAACATTAAATAAACCCAAATAGGCTGGTTTTGCTTCCAAAAAGGATTAACTATCTTAGTTTGGATCATATACAAGGTATATATGAAAAATAAATGGATTATTTGAATAAAATGGAGTCTATGGGAGATGCCCTTTCTGTAATTCTGAGCTTTCTGGATAATGGGTTGCGCAGCATTGCTATACATGAATTTCTAGTTGTAGGTCCAAATTACCGAAAGATCCCTTATCCGGAAAACCCTGGTTCTAAGCATTCTGGATAACGGGCCCTATACTTCTATTGTTGTTTTTTTTCTGCAAATATGGACCAAATAGACCTATATTACAGCCTCTGGGGCTATTCATTTCTTATTTCCAGTTCTCATTGAATTGAAATTGAAATGCATAGAAAGCCATTTTGGTTTTTGTTGTGTTATTGATCCTTTAAGTAGAAAAGGTGCAGAAGAATCAATATAGTAGCATTATTGATGTTAAACTGAGCTAAAGTTGATGCACATCCATGTACTTCAACTTTTTTGTAAAAATGAAACCTTCCTGGGCTAATTCAAGAGGAACCAAAATGCTCCATTTTATACAAATTCCATTCTATACAAATCTCAGCCTCTGTACTCTCCTCTCCTTCCCTCTCCACACATGAAGTTTATAAAGTACTCTGTTTAGCTATTCCACAAAACTCCTCCTTTTCATACAAACGAAGGACTTATAAATCCCACTCACACTTAGTCTTTCTTTCCTTTCTATTGCTGGCAGCTGGGGACATTTCCCCAAACCCTGGCCCTTACCCCATCCCAGTTATATCACGACCACGAGCTCCTTCTCTCCGGAGCAAATTCCAACAGTACAGAACACTTACTCCTATACCCAAAAACCCAGTTAATCTTTCCTGTGCTCTCTGGAACGCCAGATCTGTCTGCAACAAGCTCACCGCTATACACGACCATTTCATTGCAAATTCCTTTAACCTACTCGCACTTACTGAAACCTGGCTTTCTCCTACTGACACCGCCTCACCTGCTGCCCTGTCCTATGGGGGCCTACACCTTACTCATACTCCCAGACCTGGTAACAGACCTGGAGGTGGGGTGGGTTTGCTTCTCTCTCCCCGCTGTACTTTTAAAGTTCTTCCACCTGTTCCCTCTTTATCATTCTCCTCATTTGAGGCTCACTGCATTAGGCTCTTTTCTCCGGTTTCACTCTGCATTGCTGTTATATATCGACCACCAGGACCAACTGCACAATTTCTGGACAACTTTGCTGCCTGGCTTCCTTACTTTCTTTCATCTAACATACCATCCATCATATTAGGTGACTTTAATATACCCGTTAACAACATTAACAACTCTTCTGTCTCTAAACTTCTTTCACTAACCTCCTCCCTAGGCTTATCTTTGTGCTCAGACTCCCCCTCTCACTCCAATGGTAATGCTCTGGATCTCATATTTACCAGACTATGTTCAACCACCAATTTTACTAACTCCCCATTTCCCCTCTCTGATCACAATATGCTCACATTTCAACTCTCACTAACTCCCTCCTCACCCCCTGCTATTCCCCAAACACGTACTTACCGTGACTTGCAAGCTATAGACGTGTCACATCTCTCTTCTTCCTTTGACTCTCTTCACTCTAATATCTCAGCCATCTCATGTCCTAATGTGGCTACCTCTGTCTACTATAGTACTCTCACCACTGCCCTAAATGAGCTTGCTCCTATAAAAACTAAACGTTCTCGACCCAAGCCACTTCAACCTTGGCATACTGCTCATACAAAAGCGCTCCAAAGACACTCACGTGCACTTGAGCGTCGCTGGCGCAAATCCCGTTCAGAATCAGACTTTTGGAGCTACAAATCTGCCCTGCGCTCCTTTAACACCAGCCTCTTCCAAGCCAAACAAACATACTTTACTTCACTCATTAACTCCCTTTCTAAAAAACCAGCACAACTTTTCTCCACCTTTAACACTCTCCTTTCCCCTTCTCCACCCCCTCCATGCACATCTGTCTCTGCTCAAGATATTGCTGAGCACTTCAAAAACAAAATTGACACTATCAGAAGGGACATTACACTACTCAACCCCCCTAGACTTCCACCACCCTCCCTCCACACTCCCCAGTCCCTCCTGTGCTCCTTCACCCCTGTCACTGATGAGGAAGTCTCAAAGCTTCTGGCCTCTTCTCACCTTACCACCTGCCCGCTTGATCCAATTCCCTCAAAACTTCTCCGCAATACCAATCCGTGTCTAATCAAAGCCCTAACTCACCTATTTAATCTCTCCCTCTCAACTGGACTATTTCCTTCTCAACTAAAACATGCTCTTGTCACCCCCATTCTGAAAAAACCCTCTCTTGATCCCTCCAATCTTGACAACCTCCGACCTATCTCTCTGCTACCTTTCATCTCTAAACTACTTGAGCGCCTAGTCTACAACCGACTTACCTCATTCCTCTCTGACAATAACCTGCTGGACCCCCTACAATCTGGTTTTAAGCCACAACACTCCACGGAAACTGCCCTGACTCGACTGACTAATGACCTTTTAACCGCTAAAGCCAACAATCACTTCTCACTACTAATACTGCTTGATCTCTCAGCCGCATTTGACACTGTAGATCACCCTCTCCTCCTCCAGTCCCTCCAGTCACTTGGCCTTCGTGACACAGCCCTGTCCTGGTTCTCTTCTTACATCACCAATCGTTCCTTCAGTGTCTCCTACAATGGAGTAGCATCTTCTCCCCTACCTCTTTCTGTTGGAGTTCCCCAAGGCTCTGTCCTGGGACCATTACTATTCTCCCTCTATACTTCCTCCCTTGGCAAATTAATAAATTCTTATGGTTTCCACTACCACCTCTATGCTGACGATACTCAGATCTATCTCTCATCTCCTGACCTCAACCCAGAACTCCTAACTCGCGTCTCCTCCTGCCTGTCCGCTATCTCTACCTGGATGTCACAACGCTACCTTAAATTAAACCTCTCTAAAACTGAAATGGTTCTCTTTCCTCCAACTAACACCAGTAGCATCCCCGAAGTATCCATCATAGTTAACAATTCCACTATCACCCCCTCTCCCCAGGCCCGGTGCCTTGGGGTTATCCTAGATTCTGCCCTGTCATTCACTCCTCATATCCAGTCACTTATTAAATCTTGTCACTTCCACCTAAAGAACATATCCAAAATACGATCATTTATCACCCAAGACGCTGCCAAAATTCTTATTCACTCTCTCATCATATCGCGTCTAGACTACTGTAACTCTCTTTTAATTGGCCTCCCCTCCAGAGACTGTCACCTCTCCAGTCCATAATGAACACTGCTGCGAGGCTCATACACCTCAGCAACCGCTCCTCCTCTGCCTCGCCATTCTGTCAATCCCTGCACTGGCTTCCGTTACCTTTCAGAATCAAATTCAAATTAATGACACTGACTTTCAAAGCACTTCATAACTCTGCCCCACCCTACATCTCTGAACTCATCTCTATATACTCACCCACTCGCTTACTACGCTCCTCTACTGACCTGCTACTCAACTCTTCTCTCATTACCTCCTCACATGCTCGCATTCAAGACTTTGCAAGGGCTGCACCCCTCCTCTGGAACGCTCTCCCACGGTCTGTCCGACTTTCTCCCAACCTTTCTACTTTCAAGAAATCTCTGAAAACGCACTTCTTTCGAGAAGCCTACCCTCACTCTGCTTAACTACCAAACGCAATACCACATTTCTCACCCACTCAATTCGATCTTGCCCACTCCCACACCTTGCGTATTACTCCCTTCCCTTTAGACTGTATGCCTATGCATAGGGCCTTCCTCACCTTTTTGTACCTGTATTGATTGTGATGTTTGTTACTCCATATATTCTATGTATGTAATTCATGTGATGTAGTTGTATAATCACATTTACTTTACAGTGCTACGCAATATGTTGGCGCTATATAAATACATGTTAATAATAATAATAATAATAATTTGTAGCTTCTTCAGAGGTGAAAATGTTCTATTTTATGTCTGTGAAGGTTCTCATTCATCCAAAGTCATGGTGTATCTATAGTAATATATTATTGTAATTATATATTATTATATAATATAATTATATTTTATATTCTCTTGTACTTGTTGATTGTATAGATGATAGCCTTGCTGTGATTGGCCTAATCTGAAACCTTCTGTCTGGAGTTCAGTCACAGCTCAATAACCACAGTATAGATATCTATGGAATGACATCATTCCAAAACTTTATAGATAAATGCATGGCAATTGTAATACAGGTATGGGATCCATTATCCGGAAAACCATTATCCAGAGAGTCTCCCATAGACTGCATTTTATTCAAATAATCCACATTTTTAAAAATAGTGTCCTTTTTCTTTTTAGAAATAAAACAGTAACTTGTACTTGATCCCAACTAAGATATAATTAATCCTTGTTGGAAGAAAAACCAGCCTATTGGGTTTATTTAATGTTTACATGATTTTCTAGTAGACTTAACGTATGAAGATCCAAATTACAGAATGATCAGTTATCTGGAAAACCCCAGATCCCGAGCATTCTGGCTAAGGGGTCCTGTACCTGTATAGTAAATGTGATTTTTCGCTTTGTAGGTGACCAGCATCTCCCTCTGTGACCGCAACTTGAAAGTATCAGGCTATTCTTTCAGTACCTGCAGGATTTAATGGTTTACTGAGACCAGAATGTTGGATGAATATCATTTTCATAGCTGATTGAAAGTTCTTGAATTCTTTATGAGATGGTGTTGGTTTCTGAGATTAGAAAAGAGCCTTCCCGTTGTATTTTATTAAATAAACTTTATTGGGGTTATTTATTTAGGGTCGAGTTGTGTCTTCCATGGAAATTTGGGTTTTCGAGGTTTTTTTTTTGTTTAGAACTCACATTTTCGGGTTAAAATAAACTCAAATGTTTTTAGTTTTTTGAGAAAAAATTTATTTTTTTCGAGATTTATTATACCCCAACCCTGGAAATAGCTCAAATTCGAAAATACACCATCTTAAACCTGTCAAGGTCATGTAGAAGAGTCAATGTCAAGTTAACAGCCTGCATGATGATAGAGTTCTCTTTGGAGGGTTTTGCCCAAAAAATCTCAACTTGAGCGTTTCAAGGTTTTTCCCTCAGAAAACTTTATTAAGTAGTGTTTTCTTGGGATTAGCAACTTGAACTCGCAGAATTTAGTTGTTTCTTAAATAAAAAAAAACCGTTTGAGGTATAAAAAAACTCTAACAATCGACCTTTGATAAATAACCACCTACGGTATATGTTGACAGAATACATTTATGATGCAGGACTTAATAGCCCTGAGCCTAGAACTGCCTACACATTTTGGTAATCATTTCAGTTGAAAGAGAAGGGCATTAGGCAGACCAATTATTGATTTGGGAAAACAATTCCTGCGTTTTTGGGCTTTTCATTTCCAATCAAGCAGCGGTTGTTTTATTTCTTAGGCACACTGTAGGGAACTTGTATTGCAAGCAATACGTTTGCCATACATTGGCCCATATTGGCTGTTGGCTCGGGCACTCAAGTTTGCAGTGTACTGGCCTGTTAATGGGGGGAAAAATCTATTACAACCCATATATGACTTGCTAGAAAGTTCTATTGGCAAAGGAAAGTGAAGGGTTAAATATGGGCACCCATGTGATCTGATTATTGGATTGAGGATGAATGGACAAGCTGACTGTGTTAGAGCACATGGCTGCTATTGATCATATAGATAAATACAAATAAGTAGATAGATAATGTCCACTATGTTTAATAACTTATAGGAGAACTAAAGCCTAGCTAAAGAAGTACGGTAGCTCGAAAGTTTGTACATTATGTTTTGTGCTTCTGTACCAGCCCCAGGCAACCACAGCCCTTTAGCAATAAAGACCTGTCTCTACAAAGATGCCCCAGTAGCTCCCCATCTTCTTTTCTGCTGATTCACTGCACATGCTCTGTGCTGCTGTCACTTAGTTTAGGGACCCACTCACAATGTACAGTACACTTAGAATGTAAATGTTACAATACAAAGCTAATTAATACTTAATACAGATAATTACTACATGGCAGCAAAGAAACCAGTGCAACTAGCATCAGAATTGAATAATTAGCCTTGTAGTATCCGCTTATATTACAGACCAACCTCATTTTCTGCTTGATAATTTGCGACAACCCCTAAGCTCAGCTTCTCAACAGCTGCTCAGAGACCACTGAGTATCACAGACACTTTCCAAGATGGTGACCCCCTGTGACAAGTTTGAAGTCCTGGATCATTGCTGCTATTAACAAGCTGAAACTTTAGGCTGGTGCAATAAATTCTTTATATGAAACATGGCATTTTTAGCCTTTAGTTCTCCTTTAAGGCAATATGTTTTAATAATCATTTATTAAAAAAAAAACAAAACCCTTAAAGGGATGGTTCACCTTCCAAACACTTTTTTCAGTTCAGTTTTTTTCAGATTGGTCCCAAGAAATAAAGACTTTTTTCAATTACTTTGCATTATTTATTTTTTACTGTTCTTCCAAAATCTAAGTTTAAATTGAATGTTCGTGTCTCTGGTGTTTCAGTCCGTCAGCTCAGTAATTCAGGTGCAGACTCTAAACTGTTACAATTTTGCAACTATTGGTTGATACATTTTTTAGCAGCATTTCTGGAGTATTAGCAACTATTGTATCAATTCCAACAGCTGCCTGTAATGAAATCCAGGGATTCTGCTCAGCAGGGACAATGATAAGAAATGTATCCATTAAATGTATTAATTTAGAACAGTTTGGGGGGGGGTCAGTGACCCCCCCCCTGCCAGAGCTGCTTTAGAAGGTGAAAAATTACATTGTACACTTCAATATTAGAAAACGGTCACAAATACAAACTAGAAAGCAATTGGAAATAGTCGTTATTTCTGGTGATCTATCTGAAAACAACTAGTTGTTTGAAGGTGAACAACCCTTTTAAAACAAGGCCTGTGTATAAATAACATTTATATTTCTTTCTCCACTGTGTTAGTTAACAAAAGACTGTGTACTTAGAATCTATGAAGGTTTCTTATTGCATTTGGTAACAAAGCATTTTGTTTTCTAGGTTGGGCTCACGTGGTATGTGCACTATATATACCCGAGGTTCAGTTTGCTAATGTTTCTACAATGGAGCCGATTGTGTTACAGTCTGTGCCCCATGAGAGATACAACAAGGTAAAATTCTTTACCTGAATTAAGTTTAGATACTTACAGTTTCCAATGCAAATGTCCATGAGGAAAAAAAATCCACCCAAGGAACAAGCCAGTAGATGTCAGCTGAAACTTTTTTTTTTAAAGGAAAAATAACAAATAGATAAAAATTTATTTTAATTCATCTGAATACACATATGTGTATATCTATTTTCTGGAATGCTTTGGGATTTCTGGGACTTTTCTGGATAAGAGAGTCTTTCAGACATATGATGCACCGTGCCGAAGCCTGCTAAAATACATAAACATTAATAAAATCAAATAGGACTGTTCTGCCATCCGTATGGATTTTTCATAACTTAAAATACAAGGTATTGTCTTATTATTGAGACTCTTTGTTTAGAATACTGTGGAAAATGGCATTGTCATTGTGGAGCTGTCTAGAAAGATAATAGGTTTTCAGATAATATATCCCATGGCTGCATGTTTATTGTACAGGATAGATATTTTTAGTAGTACAGTTATGGGATCCATTATCCGGAAACCAATTATCCAGAATGCGCCGAATGACGGAAAGGCCGTCTCCCATAGACTCCATTTTATCCAAATAATCCAATTTTTTAAAAAAAAAAATATTTACTTTTTCTCTGTAATAATAAAACAGTAACTTGTACTTGATACTAAGATATAATTAATCCTTATTGGAAGCAAAACCAGCCTATTGGATTTATTTAATGTTTACATGATTTTCTAGTAGAGTTAAGGTATAAAGATCCAAATTACAGAAAGATCCGTTATCTGGGAAACCACAGGTCCTGGCCATTCTGGATAACGGGTCCCATACCTTTAGAACCATTAACATCATAAATTGCACATATATATATATATATATATATATATATATATATATATATATATATATATAATATATATATATATATTTTTTATACTCTATTTGTGTCCAACCAGCAGATACAAATAAATTATTTCCTGGCAACAAATGTTCTCTTTTATTTAAGAGAGGTTTATTTTATAATTCTTTGCAGAGGACCCATAAATAGCATTTTGACTGTTAAGCTCTGTATAATGCAATGGCTTTAGATGAGATAATTTGTTATGTATATGTGTGTCCTACTGCTGTCCTCTTTCAAATTGAATTGCTGCCCCCATGGCTACACAGCAGCTTTGTTATAAAACTAATATGGCCTCGGAAACACACAGCGAAGGTAACCGAATATCATATTAAATGCATAAACAAATACATTTTTATGTGTTACTGGTCCTTTAAAGAGCTTTGAATTCTAGTATGACCTACATATACAGAAAGAGCAAGTGATGATATATTACCTGAGAAATGCTTGGAGTAATGGATTCTGAATATAACTTAGTCTAATTATCCATATAATTATATCTTTAAAAGACTAGCAGCCTTAAGCTGGAACAATGACATGACTGCTAATATGTCTTCCCTAGCTCAGTAGGACATATGTTATTTCTTATGCGTGATGATGTCTTGTAAGATCAGCAGAACCTGTACATAATCCTGGGGAAATATACCATATACTAGATAGTTCTGTGATAATTTGATGGAGTCAACTCTACAACCCACATTTTATACAAGAGTGTAGAAGTACTGAACAAAGTCAACACTTAATGATGTTTATTTTCAATGAAGTTTTTTGTATGGAGACCTGTGTATAATGGCACTTACACCTCCTATCAAGTGACTGTCCAAATTTTAAGATAGCAGAACAGCCTGTAAAACTCGTCAGTAGTAAAGGGGTTGTTCACCACAGAACACGGTATACCTTTTATTTACACACATATAACAGCTGTGCAGTCCCGGAGCACCCGCATGAGTAAGACTATGCTTGAATGAGTTTGTCTGTTCAGTGAATAGGCCAGAGACTTAATGCAGCTATATCCACATCATGTCACTGATATAAGATAATATAATAGACACACTACAGTGGGGCACATAGGGGGGCAAAACCTTATTTAGTGATCCCCCCCCCAAACATTTGCACGGCCTTGATGTGGATACTTGGGGGCAGATGTATGAAGGGTCGAATATCGAGGGTTAATTAACCCTCGATATTCGACTAGGAACTAAAATCCTTCGAATATCGAAGTCGAAGAATTTAGCGCAAATCCTACGATCGAAGGATTATTCGTTCGATCGAACGATTAAATCCTTCGAATCGAACGATTCGATGGATTTTAATCCAACGATCGAAGGAATATCCTTCGATCAAAAAAAACGTAGGCAAGCCTATGGGGACCTTCCCCATAGGCTAACATTGAGTTTGGTAGCTTTTAGCTGCCGAACTAGGGGGTCGAAGTTTTTTTTAAAGAGACAGTACTTCGACTATCGAATGGTCGAATAGTCGAACGATTTTTAGTTCGAATCGTTCGATTCGTAGTCGAAGGTCGAAGTAGCCCATTCGATGGTCGAAGTAGCCCAAAAAACACTTCGAAATTCGAAGGTTTTTTTAATTAGAATCCTTCACTCGAGCTTCATGAATCGGCCCCTTCATGAACACCTGCAGGGGCGTTTTAATCCACACATTGACAAGTAGTTTTTATGCTCAAAATACTAATTAACATATATGATAGAGCTCCAGAGCAGGCTTGTCAAATACGCTCATTTTTTAGATGTTTTTTGTAACAATGTTTAAAGGGGTTGTTCACCTTCAAACAACTAGTTGGTTTCAGATAGATCACCAGAAATAACGACTTTTTCCAATGACTTTCTATTTTTTATGTGTGACGGTTTTTCTAATATTGAAGTGTAAATTGTCATTTCTCTCCTTCTGAAGCATCTCTGGGAGGGGGGGTCGCCGATCCTGTAAACTGTTCTAAATGGATACATTTAGTTGATACATTTCTTATCTTTGTCCCTGCTGAGCAGAATCTCTGGGTTTCATTACAGGCAGCTGTTAGAATTGATACAATTGTTGCTAATACTCCAGAGATGCTGCTGAGAAATGGATCAACTCAATGTTGCAAAATTGTAACAGTTCAGAGTCTGCCCCTGAATTACTGAGCTGCCAGACTCAAACACCAGAGACACGAACATTCAACTTTACACTTAGATTTTGGAAAAAATGTAAAAAATAAATAATGGAAAGTATTTGAAAAAAGTCTTTATTTCTGGGGAACAATCTAAAAACAACTGAATTGAAAAAACTGTTTGGAAGGTGAACAACCCCTTTAACAGTGTGATAAGGAAGTGAAAAGTTATAGCAAAAGTAACATATTGAAACATAGTTACATAACATTGTGATTTTAACAGCGGATATGTTATATTGTTTAAACTTAGAGATTATTAACAAATGCTATTTATATAGGTGCTATGCACTTTTAATACATTTATCTGTATGTTATTAGTGATATTTAAATGGCAGTTGCGTTTCAGTGATGTTGTTAATACGTCAGATCCCATTTGTCCAGCTTCCCGCCAAATCTTGTATTTAAGGCATTCTTACAAACAATTTGGCACTTTGAGAAAGGCCTCGGAGGAGGCCGAAACGTTAGTCTCGCATTGTGCAATAACATATTTTTATTTAAGACCTGTGAGTGCGGATCTTTCTTGTTGGTTGTATATATATGTGTGTGTGTATATGTATATATGTATATATGTATGTGTATATATATATATATATATATATATATATATATATATATATATATATATATATATATATATATATATATATATATATATATAAAATCCATGAAGAGCCGGCACAACTCGTAATCCGCTGTGTTATTTGCCTGGGTGCTATCAGCAAAAAAGCATCATGAATATCCAGAACCAAAGCGAGCACTCTCAGGTCTTATTAGTCCAATAAAAGTGTTTTTATTTAACAAACAGAAGCTGACGTTTCGGCTAGCACTCGAGGTTAGAGTGCTAGCCGAAACGTCAGCTTCTGTTTGTTAAATAAAAACACTTTTATTGGACTAATAAGACCTGAGAGTGCTCGCTTTGGTTCTGGATATATATATATATAATATTAATTTTTTATCTATATAGATATATCTATATAGATATATATATTTTTTTTATCTATATAGATATATCTATATATTTTTTTTTTCTCGGCTACTTACTTTAACTAGTATAAACACCATTTAGAGAGGAAGGAAGCGGCAAATAGGTTGCTCCCAACATTCTCCATTATTTCTGGAAGGCAAACGTTTTCTCACACCTAAGGTCCTCCTTGTATTTTAGCTCTGTTACAGCTACAGATTACTACAGGCCTTATATTATCCTTTCCATGAATATTTTCTTCAATTCTAATGCACTTTTAGCTCTAATCCAGTGCAACATAATAGTATTCAATTTGTTATGGTAACATTGGTGAACCAAAACCTCAAAGTGTGAAGGGGAAAATTCTTTTGGACATTAAACCTAAGTTCCCATAAAGTCTTGGCCACAATCTGTAGCGTCGGCCCCAGCACCCTCAACCAATGAAATCCTTGCTATAGTGATTAGTTTATTTTGCAAATCCATGGATAGAGAAAGTAATCCACTTTGTTCACACATATCGGATATGTATAGGAAATCGTAAAATACACGGTTTTGGTGCAGGCTGAAAGCACACATTGCATTGCAGAGCATCCCTAGGGGCTCATGTTATTTTGCTAAGTAGAAACACAGTTTGCAGCAATGATGCAATTCTTTTTCAAGTTAGGAGCAATGGAAATAATGAGTTCTAATGGTATATGCTTAAATACACTCTAACCCTTAAAACATTTCTTTGCTTAGTTGTGCCAGTCAGAGGAAATGCTTATGTCCGATGTATTCATTATTATATAATATCCTGTATACCTATTAACCAGAATTAAAATTCAGCCAATTTTATCTTTGACAAATGTAGCTGAACATTTCTGTATATACAGGCATAGGATATGTTATCTGGAAACCTGTTACCCAGAAAGCTCCGAATTATAGGATGGCCATCTTCCTTAGGCTCAATTTTAATAAAATAATTCCAATTTTTAAAAAACGATTACATTTTTTTTTCTCAGTAATAATAAAAACAGTACTTTATACTTGATACAAGCTACATCACATTTTATACTAAAGAATTAAATGTGTTCTATTTTGTATAATTTGTCAGAATATTGGTATTCTGATTTAACTGCCCTAAGTTATGTACCAGATATCTAACCCCCCACTCATGACTTCGCCCCCCACTTTTTTCTGTTCATGTCCTCAATTTCTTTTTTCCTAGCTCTTCTACCATTATATATTTTAAAGGAAATCTTTACCCCCAAAATGAATATTTAAGCAACAGATGGTTTATATCATATTAAGTGACATATTAAAGAATCAACTGGAATATATACTTAAGTAAATATTGCCCTTTTACATCTCTTGCTTTGAACCACCATTTCATGATGGTCTGTGTGTTGCCTCAGAGATCACCTGACCAGAAATACTACAACTCTAACTGTAACAGGAAGAAGTGTAGAAGCAAAAGACACAACTCTGTCTGCTTATTGGCTCATGTGACCTAACAAGTATAGTTTATGTTTGTGTGCACTGGGAATCATACGATCCCAGGGGGCAGCCCTTATTTTTTTAATATGGCAGTTGATTACCCAATGGCACATACTACTTAAAACGTGTACTATTATTATGAAAATGGTTTATTTACATGAAGCAGAGTTTTACATATGAGCTGTTTTAAGCAATATCTTTTTCTAGAGACCAACATTGTTCAGGGGTATAGTTTTCCTTTAACCCCATTTTCCCCTTTGTTCCCCTTAGGCAAGGTGCTCCTATGTCAGTATACAACACCATGGGCAAAAACATTGCCTATAAGAACTAGGGATGTGCCAAATCCAGGATTTGGCCATAGTTTGGCCATTTTCAGTAGGATTCGGATTCAGCCTCTGTCACCTCTAACGGACGTTGCTGCAGGCACCACAATTCACTGTTTATAATTTACGAGCTGAGCCCTTGATAAATGCCTAACTGGAAGATTATATATAAGATATATGTATGCTATGTTGACACTAGACATGTCCCCACCTCTCTCCAGCTTTTCAAGATAAAGTGTTGTCAGCGATTTTCTTCATTAATCCATTATGAGATTGGTGGCTCGTTTAATCCGCTGTAGAGCTTTAGATCTACTCAGCGTACATGCTACAGACTGTGATTGGGTTAAATGGATATACCAATGAGTCCCATATTTTTCCCATATTTGTATTGTACAATCATATTTATTATATGTTAACATGTATCAGTATTAGTATAGTTTATATTGCAGGGTTTCCATTTTTCCTCCTTCACCTTTTTTTCCCCCCTTTCCAAAAGTCTGCCTGTGCCCTCATGTTATTGCACATTTGTATATCATCTTAGATTCATTTTTGTTATTAAAAATTCCATGTGTCGGAGCCAGTGTTTCTTGGGCCTCTCATGTTATTATTATTATTATTGCTAATCTGGCTTTGGACGAGACAGAAACAGGAAATGAAGGAATGGAGACTGGAAACACAAAACACTATTTGCGTCCCTTTGATGTGCGGAAGAATGTGCTGAGATTGTCATTGACAAATAAACCTGGTTAAATAGTGAGCACACACAAATCATTTACATCACAACAAATAATCCTTAGGAAAGGGAACCGGAACAAAAAGGGGGAAATCAACCTCTTTAACCCTTACGTGAGCAGTGTTTCCGAGGCAGCAATATAGTGTAGTAAGGCAGTGTATGACAAATGTATCTCCTTTACTGCCAAATGAACAAGGCATTACGTTTCGCAGCACTTTTGATCTTTTTGGTGTAATGCCAACATTGCTAAGGGAATATAGGAATGATTAGCTTTTACTTGTGCATCTCGTGTACACAATGCAGTGTCATGTTGCACAATTGTATTTAAGAGCTTAATGGGAGAGGAGCCACTTTATATGGCGTTGGCATCCACATGAGGAACAAATCATTTACAGTTATGGGATCTACTATCCGGAAACTCCATTTTATCCAAATAATTAAAATTTTTCAAAATGATTTCCTTTTTCTCTGTAATAATAAAACAGTACCTTGTACTCGATCCTAACTAAGATATAAATAATCCTTATTGGAAGCAAAAGCAGCCTATTGGGTTTATTTCATGTTTACATAATTTTCTAGTAGACTTAAAGGGATGCAGACACCAGAAATTAATTTTTTTTTTATATCTATCATAACAATGTCTGTGCATGCTATTTATCATTTTGCCTTAAATCGTTTGGCCTGTGCTTTTACATTAATTATCTGATCACCATGTTCCTCTATGAGGGGGCTGCCATATTATCAGGTTAAGAAGGGACAGTCAGGTTTGCAAAACAGTCAGGTTTGGGAACTTCAAGTAACCATTACTTACAAAAGCAGAACTATCAGCCAAAAACAACCAACATGACCTATAGGTAACTTTTAATATATATTAATATTTTAAAAAGTAGTTTTTTAATGTCAGTATCACTTTAAGGTATGGAGATCCAAATTACAAAAAGACCCCTTAAAGGGGTAGTTTACCATTAACTTAACTTTTAATATGTTATAGAATGGCCAATTCTAAGCAATTTAATTCAGTTGGTCTTCGCTATTTAGTTTTTAAATGTTCTGCCTTCTTCTTCTGACTCATTCCAACTTTCAAATACGGGTCACTGACCCCATCTAAAAAACACATGCTCTGTAAGGCTTCAAAATGTATTGTTATTGATATTTTCTATTACTCATCTTTTTCTTCATATTTCAGTCTCTTATTCATAGCAGTGCATGGTTGCTAGGATCATAGCAACCAGATTGCTGAAATTGGAAAACTGCTGAATAAAAAGCTAAATATCTCTAAAACTACAAATAATAAAAAATGAAAACCAATTACACATTCTCTCAGAATATCACATCATACTAAAAGTTTATATAAAGGCGAACAACCCCTTTAACCGGAAAACACCAGGTCCCAAGCATTCTGTATAACAAGTCCCATACCTTTATAATGATGGTGAATGCCACTGTCCCTTTATTAGACGAGCAAATCATAAATAAATGGAACTATGCAACTGTTTCAGTGTTGTTTAACTATAGTGTATTTTGCCCCATGAATATTTCTATCTTTCTTTTAATCATAAGTTGTACTTGGATTTGACTGTGTGACTTTAACAGATTTAGTTTAGGTTTTTATTACCTGTTATTGACATTATACATTCTGCTTGTGTTGAATGAAAGTATCTTCTCTTCAGGATTGGGAGGATTCCGGAAGGAGATGCAGTTTTCCAAGAACATTGCCAGTTTGATAAGCAGTGTGATTTCCAAGGCTAAGGCTAAATCCATTGTGCCTCGCCATTTACAAACAAACGTGGGAAAGTCTCCTGCTCTGATTTTTAAAATACAAGCGATTTTTGTCCCATAATAGAGATTACTATGGGTATTGAAAGGGGACAAGTGCATGCAGACTAGGGCTGATATAGGCACAGACCTGCATTGCACCAGTCTGTTAAGGATCATCATTTATTTATATTGCACCGACAAGATACGCAGTGCTTTACCTTAGTTATAACAAACAGGGAATAAATGGAGGATAACAAACAAGGGTTACAGAGTACAATAGAATTAGAGGGCCCTACAAATTAAAGTTTACAAAGTAAAGGTTAGGGTACAAATGAGACATTAGGATTTTAGATCGGTGCTTGTATTGGTAGAAAGAGGTTAAACTTTCCTGCGAGTAAGATTATTTATATTTAAGATAGAGGTGTCCTTTTCCCGTGGAAATTTTATCAATTTTGCCCTTTTTTATGGCTGTAAACCATGTTTGCAAGTAAACCCTGTAATCATGGGGTTGGGTGCACATTTCCCTACTTTCCCTACAGATATATTGTAAGAAGGTTTACATTCACATGATGAGAATCCTACAGTATGCCATTGTCTACCATCCCAGCAGCTGCAAATCTATAATAATTAGTGTCAGCAGATTCTTTTGTCTTCTATTGAATGGTGTTATGCTCCACACACAAGATTTTTCAGGCAATTGCGATATTTTGTTGTGTGCATACCATATAATTTTACAGTAAGTAAAAAAAAAAATGACCAGTGTAGATACCATGCCGTTTTTGTTTGCTAAGCAGAAAATCCAGTCTTAATCCAATATTTTCTGGTTTCATAGAATACCGTACATTTTTTTTTTACCCTTGAGCCCCATTCAAATGAAAGAGTTGGGGAGCAACACAAGTATGAAAAAAGTTCCTGAGGGTGCCAAATAAGGGCTGTGATTGGCTGTTTGTTAGTCCCTATGTGAACTGCTAACCTACAGGAGGCTCTGTTTGGCAGTAAAACTGGTTTTTATGCAACCAAAACTAGTCTCACCTACTTTGAGGCCATTGGGAGCAACAGCCAAGGGGTTGGTGAGCAACATGTTGTTAATGAGCCACTGGTTGGGGATCACTGAACTATAGGCTAAGGCTCACTTACTGGAAAAGCATTTCAAGTGAAGAGACCATCTCCTCCTTTGCATGCAAAGCAAAAGGAATCATGTCGAGGAAACCCTGTACAATGTATTGTAATATTGTAATTTTACACCGATGAGACCCAATGATGGCAAGGCCACACTGCTCACAACGTTTGGAATGCTTCTTCTTGAGGCAGTGATCAAGATGCCATGGTTGCCAAGTCATCTACAGATGTTTGGCTACTAGATCCACTATTGAATAGATTCACACACTCACACACTCACACACACTTAAAGAGCAAACAAACATAACAAAATAATTAGCTTAATCTCCATGCTAAAGGATTTCCAAGACTCAAGTTGAAAAACAAATTTTTCGTCCGGCGGAGATCGGTCGTTTGCTCGATCGGACAGTAAAAGATTTCTGTCGGCTGCAAGTAATATCTCTGCGTGTATTGCCGATCGTAAGATTTTCATTCGCTTTTGTCGGACATAACTTTTGTATGATAACTGTCAGGGGCAGAACATCGGCTGATCTGTTCTTTTACTACTTTATTTGATCTGAATGGTTAGCGGCAGGTCGGGAGATGGGGAAGTCTGATCGTACGATGATTCATACGATCGGATCTTTGCATCTATGGCCAGCTTAAGTAAGGAAAACTTGTGTTCTGCAAGTTTAGGTGTTTTTATGGCATTTAAGGAGCAGTGTGTCCTTTTATGTGGAATATGCATTTATAGAGAGGGAGTATTCACAGAATGTGAACACACTTTGGCTTTGGGATTATATACACATGTATTATACATGTGTCCGACCTTGTGTCTTGGTACAGGTATGGGACCTGTTATCCAGAATGTTTGGGACCTGGGATTATGGATCTTTCCATAATTTGAATCTTCATACCTTAAGTCTACTAGAAATCCATGTAAACATGATGTAAAAAAATAGGTGGGTTTTGCCTCCATTAAGGATTAATTATATCTTAGTTGAGCTCAAGTTCAAGGTACTGTTTTATTATTACAGAGAAAAAGGAAATCATCTTTAAAAATGTGGATTTGTATAAAATAGAGTCTATGGGAGACAGCCTTTCTGTAATTCAGAGCTTTCTGTAAAATGGGTTTCTGGATAACATATCCCACACCTCCAGCTAGATCTGCGATTGCTTGTGATCCCCATCCCAATGAAGCTTATCTCTTCCCAACACCACGTGATATCCACCATCTTCTCCCATCACACAATTTATCGTGTGCCCTGAATTTGAAGGCATCCTCGTGTGTGTGTTTGGCTTGCAATAAATGAAGGCACAGTCTAAATCCTCATGGATTTTATATTTTATCAAATTCCTTTTAGAAGCAATATGTGTATAGATTTGCACCGCACCCTTTCATAATGGATTTTGCAGAATGTATTCCTTGCAACATATTTAAATACATATTTATATATTCCGACTCCTTGTATAACATACTGTTTTGGTAGCCATGCTATATCATTCTAATTGGCTAATGTTATATTAGTAGGGATCCAGCACATAGTTGTTCAGCGGTAGGGAAAAAATACATTGGCTTGCATCAAAATAAAGCACTTAATGGTGAAGAACCCTGTTCACTTACAGACAAATGTATTTGTGTAAAAGACAAGTAAATGAGTTGATGTGTGGTCATTTGATATGAATCCTACACCTTGACTGACTATGTACTTATGACTACCTGGGGCAATTTTAACAGACCACCCTGCAATCCCATGAGATCATGCTTGCTTTGTCCAGACTAAGAAGTACTACTGGCTAGGGTTCATTTTGACATCTGTTCCATCAGGTGATTGACACGTTCAGTGCTGAACAGCCTAAAAGACTACAAAAGTCTGTAATCCGAGAGATAAAGCTTTTTGTGCAGGGATGACCCTTTGGGGGGAAAAGGGGTGTTTCTTACAATTTAGTGTCAGCTGAAATATGAAAAGAGGGTAAAGTTACTGTGTACAAAGGACAATGCTTGTTGCTGTTTGTACATGTGAGTGGGAGCTTTCATATTGCTTGCTACATTGTATGAGGGATGCTAGGACAACTAGGAGTATTATTTTAATAAAGATATATTATCAATATCCTATAAGTTCTTAAAGGGAAAATAATCTTTTTATTTTTTATTTTTTTATAATTTGCATAAAAATGGACATTCCACCCCATGCCTGGACTGAGAATCAAAACAGGCCATGTCATTTCAAGAACACAGTGGCCCAAACCGCTCACATAGCAGCCCAAAAAGCACCACACCAGCCCAATAAATAGTGACTGTCTATGGCATCTTACAACAGCCCCTCTGGCATTTGACAGAACCCACAGATTGCCAGTCCGGGATTGTTCCACTCTCTTAAAATTATAAATTACATTTTTCAGTTGCAAATGTGGTGGGGCTATAATACTAAGCTAGCCATACATACAGAGATCCACTCGTTTGGCGATCTGTTCCCTATATACACCCACCTTCAGATGGGTGATATTGGACTGATCCGATTGTGGGCGATTAGGTCCCAACAATCGGATCACAAGTAGGAGAAGTAGGAGAAAACGGGCGGTCGGATCGAAGACCACATCAATAAAACAATGCCGTCCAATCTGAAAGCTGGAAAGAGTCAGATTAAAAACAGAAATAATTAAACAACTATAAAAAGTAAATAATGAAGACCAATTGAAAATCTGTTTAAAATTATTTGTCCTATACCATAGTACAAGTTAACTTAAAGGTGAACCACCCCTTTAATGTAATACTACCAGTAAAACATGCAATCATTTGTAATAGGTAAAGACATATCATGGTCTGAGGGGAGGGGGGACCTCAGTGTTGGACTGGCCCACAGGGATACCAGGAAAACTCCCGGTGGGCCCAGGTGTCAGTGGACCCTCCTGCTGTTAAACATTTGGCTTATTTCATGGCCATTCCCTATTTGTATGAGAACAAAGTGGCTAAATAGGTGGAATAATAGATTATAGTATGTAAAGTAAAGAGACTAGGAGAATAGAGGTTGAGTGAGGAGAGGAAGAAAATAATAGAGAGTGGGCCCCTGGTCTGAAAACTTTTGGTGGGCCCCTGGTGTCCCAGTCTGACACGGGGGGGGGGGTTTATTTCACACTGTTCATTTATTGTTGTGTTGCTGATTGCACCATATGAAGGATGTTATGTTATATCTCATTTGACTAATGTAATTTACCCAAGGCTGAAATCACATATCACTCAGATGTGACAGATCCAGGTTTACTTTTACACGGTCCAGTGTGACTGAATGTGAAAATGTCATAGTACGAAATGACTTATTTCAGTTTGCATTCAACTGGAAGGCTATATTTATGTTGGGGTCTCAATAGCCCCTTTGAGGGTGTCAGAAAGTCATAATTACCAAAAGGGGCCTCACAAAGACTCCCTGGTTACAAATGCTAACACTTCATGCTATTCTCTGTATAGGTAAACTAGAGGTACAATAGGGGAGGAGGGGGATAAAAACCGGTTTTTAATTGATTAACAAGTTTTTTCATTGATTGTGCTACATTGTAAACATACCATTAAAGAAACAGTTCAGTGTGAAAATAAAAACTGTGCAAAATAAAATACAATTCTAATATAGTTAGTTAGCCAAAAATGTAATGCATAAAAGCTGGAGTGACTGGATGTGTAACATAATAGCCAGAACACAACTTCCTGCTTTTCAGCTCTGTAACTCTGAGTTAGTCAGCGACTTGAAGGGGGGCCACATGGTACATTTCTGTTCAGTGAGTTTGCAATTGATCCTCAGCATTCAGCTCAGATTCAAAAGCAACAGATATGACCCATGTGGCCCCCCCTCAAGTCTCTGATTGGTTACTGCCTGGTAACCAGGGTAACCAGTCAGTGTAAACCAAGAGAGCTGAAAAGCAGGAAGTAGTGTTCTGGCTATTATGTTACACACCCAGTCACTTCAACCTTTATACATTACATTTTTGGCTAACTAACTATAGTAGAAACATTTTTTATTTTGCACAGCCTATCTATTTACCCAGTTTTTATTTTTACACTGAACAATTCCTTTAAACATGGCATTTTTTTTATTAGTGCAGATCAAGGAGAGAATGTGATTGCATTTGTATACACAAAATATACAATGAGTATCAAATTGAACATGTTACATTTGCTTTAGGCAGATGGGGTTGTGAGTTAATAACAGGTGGCTTGTGGCTATAAAGGTATTTGCTCTTTTAATTACATTACATCTGAATCTGACGGATTTCTGTTGTTCTGCATTGGAATCTGCAAAGACATAAACTGCCCATTAACTGTTTTGCTTCCTTTGGATGGATGAATGCTACAACAACCCCAATTTTTTCTGGATTTTGTGTTTGTTCTGAAAGTTTAGGGTTATCATAGAACCATTATCTCCTAGAACATTTTTTGTGTCTATAGATTAGTGAGAACTACTGAGAGAGCTACTGGCAGAATCCTCCAGGAGAATACAAACAAGTCTTTTACTTCCTTCCTCGATGCGATTGATCAAAGAGGGAAGTCACCCAAGACATGATTGTAGCAAGGATACTTTCTTGTGAATTCTTCAGTTTTAATCTTCTCATGGACTTTCTTGTTGGCTTAGATATTTAGGAAGAATAAGATCTCTGTAGCCTATTGTAGTTCTGGGTTTTCACTAGGGACATCCTGATAGGTGGAAACCTATGCCCACTCTGCTTAAAGCTACACACACACACACACAAACCCGTTATCCAGAAAGTTCCGAATTACGGAAAGGCCATCTCCCATAGAGTCCTTTATAATCAAATAATCCAATTTTTTTTAAATGATTTTCTTTTTATTTATAATAATAAAACAGTAGCTTGTACTTGATCCAAACCAAGATATATGTAATTCTTATTGGAAGTAGAACCAGCCAATTGGGTTTATTTAATGTTTACATGATTTTCTAGTAGTCTTAAGGTGTGAAGATCCAAATTACGGAAAGACCCATTATCCGGAAACCCCCAGGTCCCGAGCATTCTGGATAATAGGTCCCATACCTGTATATATGTGTGTGTGTGTATATATATGTATGTATATAACAAACAAGGGAAAGTTGTGCTCACCACTAGTTTTTAAAATCATTAGGCGGTGGTGCAATGAGATTGTGACCACAAAAAACATATAGACAAATACAAGATTCCTCTGCACTCAACCCATTATCAATATATTTAAGACAGTCTTAAATATCTTAAATATATTGATAATGGGTTGAGTGCAGAGGAATCTTGTATTTGTCTATATGTGTGTGTGTATATATATATATATATATATATATATATATATATATATATATATATATATATATATATATATATATATATATATATATATATATATATATATATATATAGATTTCAACCACAGAGAGAGCTCACAGATATTTCGATTTGACAAAGTATTTTATGATCAAAGTCAAAGTAAACTTTATTGTCATCTCAGCAGTATACGAATACACAGTGAGACGAGACGACGTGGCTCCAGCTAGTACATATCACAAAAAGGCACTTAAAAATACACAATAAATATGTAAATTACAGAGCTAGGGACTAACGTTTCGGCCTATCCTAAGGCCTAGTACCGTAACTAGAGGGGGGGGGGGGCGGGACAGGCCCTGGTGCGTGACGCGCAGCCGGGCCCCCCTCCGTACTGCCCAAATTTCAGGGATTTCAGTGACGCGCTGCCTCAGGGGGTGCGGGCCCTGGCCTGCTCGCACCCCCTGCTCCTCCGGTAGTTCCGCCACTGCTAAGGCCTTTCTCAAAGTGGATAAATTTGTTGATTCTGTGAAAATGATTTGGTGAATGGGGGGTCGTTTTGGGCAATTTTATGCTTCCATCCAAGCTACAGAATATAATTTTCAAATTGCTTTAAGATTTTCCGATTGCTATACTGCTTTTCTAGATGTTAGTGCAGGTATGGGATCCATTATCCGGAAACCCTTTATAAAGAAAGTTCCAGATTTCAGAAAAAGGCCGTGTGCCATAGACTCCATTATAATCAAATAATCCAAATTTGTAAAAATTGTTTCCTTTTTCTCTGTAATAATAAAACAGTAGCTTGGACTTGATCCAAACTAAGATATAATTATTCCTTATTAGAAGCAAAATCAGCTTATTGGGTTTATTGTTTACATGATTTTTTAGTAGACATAAGATATGAAGATCCAAATTATGGAAGGATTCGTTATCCAGAAAACCCCAGGTCCCGAGCATTCTGGATAACAGGTCCCATACCTGTATTAAATACATCCAAGGGAATATTACTAATATTACCTAATAGCTTTTGTGGATATAAGAAAAATTGTACAGTTGGTTGTATAAAAAAAGCAAACTAACTCTCATATTGTTTCTCACAGTAAGATACAGTTTCCAGTTTAAAATTTGGTTATATTGATACGTTTTGCACTTAGGAATTTGAATGTGAGTTAGAGGAGACAGGAAGATATCCCAAACAACCCGAATTATGATATTTATCCCCGCAATTAACGCTATTTGCAGTTGACTTAGAACACAGCACTGAAAAGCACTTGCTGTATTTGAGACTAATTGTATTGCTGGCTCTGTGTTGTTTTGTTTCCCCTTATAGACTTGCTATATTTGTGATGAGCAAGGAAGAGAGAGCAAAGCTGCTACTGGTGCTTGTATGACCTGCAATAAACACGGATGTCGACAAGCCTTCCATGTTACTTGGTAGGTACATCCTAACTTCACATAGAATTTTGGTAACTGTTACCTAGATTCAGGAAGTTTGTCCTTAAAAGGATTCTGTCATGATTTTTATGGTGTAGATTTTATTTCTAAATTACACTGTTTACACTGCAAATAATTCACTCTACCATGTAAAATTTAATTCCTGAACCAACAAGTGTATTTTTTAGTTGTAATATTGGTGTGTAGGAGCCATCTCAGGTTATTTTGCCTGGTCATGTGCTTTCAGAAAGAGCCAGCATTTTAGGATGGAACTGTTTTTTCTGGCAAGCTGTTGTTTCTCCTACTCAATGTAACTGAAGGAGTCGCAGTGGGACATGGGTTTTTACTACTGAGTGCTGTTCTTATATCTACCAGGGAGCTGTTATCTGGTCACCTTCTCATTGTTCTGCTGATGGGCTGCTGGGAAGGAAGAGAGGGAGGTGATATCACTCCAACTTGCAGTAAAGCGTGACTGATGTTTATCAGAGCACAAGTCACATGACTAGGGGCAACTGGGAAACTGGCAATATGTTTAGCCCTATGTCAGATTTCAAAATGAAATATAAAAAATATGTTTGCTCTTTTTAAAAATGGATTGCAGTGCAGATATCTGCTGGAGCAGCACTATTAACTAATGGGTTTTTAAAAAAAAACAAAACAAGTTTTCCAGTTTGAGAGTTATTCTTACAATATGTTATTTACATTTCATTAATGCATATATGCAGTACTTTGGCCAGATTGTTCATCGTTAACATCAATTCCTGACCCAGTGAAGCAATCTTTATAGAACAGTGGTGTTACTATGGGCCCCACTGCCGTCTCAGCTGTGCTAGTGAAGGGGAAGTCTGGAATGGGGATCACGGGCTATATGGTAATTAGTAGAAAATAATCAGCTATCTCTTTGTATTGCAGTGCGCAGCTTGCTGGACTTCTTTGTGAAGAAGAAGGGAATGGCGCAGATAATGTTCAGTACTGTGGTTATTGTAAATATCACTACAGCAAACTGGTAAGCATTTACCTTATATGAGACACCTTAATGTAAATCAGTTCTATCAGCTGTGGTTGATGTGCAGATGGGAAAGATAATATTATAATCAGAGCTTAGTGATGTCATTTCTATCACATGACTCACTGAAACTTGTGTATTATAATAAATAAAGTACCCCCTGTTGCAAAATATGAGGATATTAGAAGTCACCTCGGAGTTCCATGACTTGTATAAAAACTCTCGGCCTTGTGTTTTTATATGGTCATGGAGCTCCTCGGTAACTTATATCCTTATATTTTACAAGAGGGTCGGTCTACTTTATTCACTATATAATACACAAAAGCTATGAATATGTTGTAAATGAAATAGTGAATAAAGTACCCCCTCTTGTAAAATATAAGGATATTAAAAGTTACCCGAGGAGGTTCATGACCATATAAAAACACGAGGCCGAAGGCTTCACATGACTCACTGAAATTTGTGTATTATAATAAATAAAGTACCCCCAGTTGTAAAATATGAGGATATTAGAAGTTACCTCCTTATATTTTACAGATGGGGTGCTTTATTCACTATATAATACACTGTATGGACGACCACAACTTTATGCTAGAAGTGTACAGATGAATAAGAACTTATTTTTCAAACACGGAGGTATACTGGCTGGGCCTAAAGGCACACAAGAGCAAATATCTTTTAAAGTCTGTCTTTTCAGAAGAATATTTTTCGCATGTGGCATTTCTGTAGTGTATATTTGGAAAATGACAGATTAAAACATCGAGTGTGCCATTTTTCTAATATTGGCTATTGCGGCGTTGTAGTATCTACTTAAGAAGTGATTTGTGCTTCAAGCTCTCCCACATTTTGGGACTTAGATCAATGTGTACATTTCAGGCTGAGGAAGTGGGCAATAAATAAATCACACTTAGGGGCCGATTCACTAAGCTCGAGTGAAGGATTCGAATGAAAAAAATTCGAATTTCGAAGTATTTTTTGGGTACTTCGACCATCGAATTGGTTAAATTCGTTCGAATACGAACGAAATCGAATGAATCGAACGAAAAATCGTTCGACTATTCGACCATTCGATAGTCGAAGTACTTTCCCTTTAAAAAAAACTTCGACCCCCTACTTCGGCAGATAAAACCTACCGAAGTCAATGTTAGCCTATGGGGAAGGTCCCCATAGGTTTGCTAACCTTTTTTTGATCGAAGGATTTTCCTTCGATCGTTGGATTAAAATCCTTCGAATCGTTCGATCGATCGAACGAACGTTTAGCGCTAAATCCTTCGATATTCGAAGTCGAAGGATTTCAATTCGAGGGTCGAATTTCGAAGTATTTTTAACTTCGAAATTCGACCCTTAATGAATCTGCCCCTTAAAATTGAATTTTAAATTTGACCGTTAATTGTAAATGTAAATATCACAAATGCATGAGAACAAAAGTGCAATGGTTGCTTGCCTATAAATATATATATATATATATATATATATATATATATATATATATATATATATATATATATATATATATATATATATATATATATATATATATATATATATATATTATACAGGTATGTTATCCGGAAAGCTCTGAATTACAGAAAGTCCTCCCACAGACTCCACTTTATCCAAATAATACAATTTTTTTTAAATTATATTTTATTGGAAGCAAAACCAACTTATTGGGGTTATTTCATGTTTTTTTTTTTTTTTTTTTTTAAAGAGTGCTTTTTATTGAGTTTTGCAACAATACAGTAAATGAAAGGAAGGAAGAGAAGAGAGAGTAGACTGGAGAGTAGGGGGTTATTAATGTTTACATGACTAGTAGACTTAAAGGGATTCTGTCATGATTTTTATGGTGTAGTTTTTATTCCTAAACGACACTGTTTACACTGCAAATAATTCACACTACCATATAATTTTATTCCTGAACCAGCAAGTGTGTTGTAGTTAGTTGTAACATTGGTGTAGGCAGCCATCTCAGGTGATTTTTGCCTGGTCATGTGCTTTCAAAAATAAATATAAAAAAATCTTTGAGAAACCGATTACAGTGCAGAATTCTGCTGGAGCAGCACTATTAACTGATGCATTTTGAAAAAAAAATGTTTTTCCCATGACCGTATCCCTTTCAGGTATGAAGATCCAAATTATGGAAATATGTTATTCGGAAAACCCCATGTCCTGAGCATTCTTGATAACAGGTCCCATACCGGCATAGCCATGTTTTTTTTTAATTGCTTAATCTTCCATTGACAAGGTGCACAGTATCTGCTTGCTGAAAAAGCTCAATCTCTCCAACATGCATTGTCGTGCCCTTTACACAACTATTATGGGAAGTACAGTAATGAGGGTGAATGAACTCTTAGGTTGCCATGGTACCCCAGAGAAAAGAGACCCATCAGTGGAAATCTGTTAAAAGGGACCTGCTGTCCCCCAATTTTCTGACATGTTAAAACAGTGGAACAATAAATGAAAGCCCAGCTAAAGCAGCTGTTTGATAACTTCTGGGAGCAAAGCTTAAGCCTCAATTCAGTATAGTCATGTAAAAGTGTATCTTACATTTTATAGCATGTCTTTCTGTAGTTGTAAGGGGTGTTTGCTGTCGCTCCTTCCTTCTTTATTGTCGACAGCAAGATGGCAGCACCAAGGGGAGACACGTGGCACGACGTGACATTCTGACGCCAATGCGTCAAAGTGAGCGGTTTCATGACAATCGCAACGTCGGCGTATGACGAAAATTGGCCTTTAAAAGATGCCAGAGCCCTACAGACTTTGCCCAATTTTAGGTTCAACTTATTGTGTTCCTGGGTGTCTTTCTAATGATTTGACTTTAATTCCTGATCTTGACCTCGGCCTGTTATATTGACTAAGAACCTTGCTGCCTGAACTGACCCCTGCCTGGATTTGATTTTGCTAACGTCTTAACCCCTTGCATACCGTGAACTGTGATTTGTGCCTACTGCTTCCTCCTTGGTCCGCACATCCTAATCTGAGCCTTCGGGCCCTGACAGTAGGCAGGCGGTCTAATAAAAGTGTGAGGCTGATTTACCTGTTGGGTAGTTTTGTTTATAAGAACCTCTTTGTTAAGGTGACTAGATGGATTCCTGTGTTCTGTCAACGAAGGGGGTTATTTATTCAGGTTACAGTTGTAGTTTTCACAAATATTTTAGTTTATTTTTTGGTCAAAACTCACAAAACCTCTAATTCTTCAAGATTTATTATACCCTGACCCTGGAAATAGCTCAAATCCTAAAATACACCATGTAAAACCTGTCGTGGTCATGTAGAAATCAGTGGCAGAGGTCTCTAGAACCATTTGAAGATGTTAATAGCCTGTATGATGTTCGAGTTTTTTTTCATAGGGTTTTGGCCAAAAACTCTAGCAATTAGAATTTTTTTTTTCACTGAAAATCCACAGACCAAGACTTATAAAAATATGTCTCTGATGACCAAATAAAAGTATGAGGCAGAGTCATAGAACCCTTAAGATTAATTCTAACATCCTCATATTTTACAACAGAGATACAT
Source organism: Xenopus laevis (assembly GCF_017654675.1). Lineage (NCBI taxonomy): Eukaryota > Metazoa > Chordata > Amphibia > Anura > Pipidae > Xenopus > Xenopus laevis. The sequence continues at coordinate 26,584,234 of NC_054381.1, read as the reverse complement.
TTATTATTTTTGTATACAGATTTATTCATCAATAAGCTCCTTTTTTAACAATTTTTTTCAAACTCAATATTCATGGTTTGTGTGTATTATACATTTGCCTTTTCCTCATTTGCTTGATTGTTCCAAAGATTCTATAACAGTATTAGTCTTACAATGCAAGTAGCACATGACACCTTTGGGTGATTTCAAGTTGATGGGAAGAGCAGGAGGCAACCCACTCGGCTAAAGGGCAATAAACTTTCAGGCTTTCCAGTGGCAGTTTAAGAAAAATAAGCTTTTCACTGTATACTTGGCAATTGCATCAGACTTTAACAGGATTTAACAGATATGGTTTCTATATAACAAGCACTAAAATATGATTCCCACGCACACAGTCAACCTGACAGTAATAGCATGGTGAATTCTAATGCTTCCTTAATTACATGCCCCTGGGGTATATTAGACTACATAGCATATTTAGTGTTTTGCATGATGAAGCAAATATTCTTCAACTTGTCTCAGCATCTGAGGAGAAGAAATAGAATTTTTGCACATTAAGCTATGCTCTTGTAGTTTCATGTGGCTCTGTGTTAGGATTAACAAAAAATAAACTCTGCTGCATATTATTTTGCCTCTATCAATCCATATACAAACAATACAAAAGAGCAACCATCAAAGTAAAGCAGACCAGAAATATTTAAATATATTTATTTATATTCAATTCTTTCATTTGCCCTTTTTATTTGGTTGATTGAATATTATTTATTTTGTGGAGTTTTTTTTTTCTTTAGCATCTTTGAAGGTTTTTCTGGTTTACGTTTAGGTTTAAGTCTAGAATAAGCCACTGTTGTTCCTGGCTGACCACACATTTCCTTGCCACTTTCCATTATTTTTCTGTTGTGCTATAAATCCATTACAAAAAGCCATCGGGGTTCTGACCTAGTAGTCAGGGGGTATAATTTTGTGTCACTGGGGAAACTAAAAGTGAGTAATAATGGTGTTCCATAGCATCAGTAGAGGTATATTTTCTAATAGCCTATACAGAGAGCTATTTTTCCTGGTGCCCTACTGTATTAACCACTATTTGGCATGAACCTGTTTTGTTGTCATCTTTACAAAACATTATTTTACATATTATACATTTAAGAATTAATTACAAGTCATATTTGTGGTGGCTTGGAAGATTTTAATTCATTCAGGTCATAATATTCATTATCTAGTAGTGGTAATTCTTTAGCTAATGGGCTTGGAACCATTTAATTATTAAAGTGGACCCGTCACCCAAACAAAATTATTCCAAATCCTATTTTATCATGTTAGTCAAGCAAAATGAACTTTAATTACACTGTGTAAATTATTTGAATATTGTTTCCATCAGTCTGGGAATTCAAAATTATAGCAACCAGGAAGGAGCCATTTTGTGGACACTGTTATTAAGGCAATCCTTACATAATCTCAGAATCTTGTTTGTGCACCAGGGGACAGGGACCCAATTCCCATCACCATGCACTGGTTACACAATTAAATCGTTAAGAGAGCTGGGGGAATGTGGGGAGAGCGGTGACATCTAGGAAGTGCTGAATGGAAAGTGAAAGTAATTGCTTCCCCCGCCTCTATGCCTAGGCATAGAGGTGGGGTAGGCAATATTTGATTGACAGCTGATATTTTTAAATGAGTTTACAACAGCTATGAATGCTTTATTGAAAAAAAGAAATTGGATTTCAGGTTTAATTTAAAAAGGACTTTTATTATACAGATTTTCATGTCTGGGTGACGGGTCCACTTTAATTTGACAGGCTTATTTAGCCAAACTAAACTGAAGAAGCCATTCCGGACAGGGCAGCCATCAGGGGGGGGACAGGGGAGAGTTGTAGGGGACCCCGAGGGTAAGGGGGGCCCAGTCACGCCACACTTACTTGATTAGCCGGGCCCCCCATCTGCTGCTGACTTGGGGAAGGCATGGACGTTTAAGGGGCCCTGGCCACCAATTTTCTCATAATGTGGGGGGGGGGCTGGCCACCTATTTTGGCCACCAATATTTTTTAATGGGGGGGCCCTGGCCACAAATATTTTTTTATGGGGGGCCCTGACCACCAATATTTTTTTATTAGCATGTGGGAACCCTATCCACCAATATTTTTTTTGTTTCTTACTTTGTGGTGGGGGGCGGACCTGTGGGGTGGGGAGGGCGGTTGTGTAGGTGGGGCTTGCGGTTGGTGCAGCCCAGGAAATTTTGTCATATGGGGCCCTGCGATTTCTGATGGCGGTCCTACACTCAGATGAGTGGTGAAATATTTTCAAGTTTATTTGATGTAGGCAAGGGCCACATTGGGACCGAAATCAGCTAGCTGAAAAAGCCTCCTCTCTTTTCCGCATTCAAAAGAACAGATTTCAGCTCAAAATGCAGAGACGTGTTCTTTGGCAAATTTCGCTGAGGCTTTAGAGCCGATTCAAGGCTGACATCAGAGCCGATTCAACGCTGACATCAGAGCCGATTCAACGCTGACATCAGAGCCGATTCAACGCTGACATCAGAGCCGATTTCAACGCTTACGAATGTGAAAAAGTGAGGAGGCTACTGCCCATGGTAGGGTTGAAATCAGCCAGTGTTTTTCAGCTATCTGATTCCGGCCCACGTGTGGACCTAGCCTTAGACTTTTCATTACTAGGCCGTGGATATTTGTTGTGTACTATTTGAAAACAACAGATTTTGTGAAGATCTAAATCTATATAGCAGTGATCCCCAACCAGTAGCTCGTGAGCAACATGTTGCTCTCCAACCCCTTGGATGTTGCTCCCAGTGGCCTCAAAGAGGGTGCTTATTTTTAAATTCCAGGCTTGGAGGCAAGTTTTGGTTGTATAAAAACCAGGTGCACTGCCAAACAGAGCCTCAATGTAGGTTGACAATCCACATAGTGGCTACTTAATGGCTAATCACAGCACTTATTTGGCACCCCAAGAACATTTTTCATGCATGTGTTGCTCCCCACCTCCTTTTTCTTCTGAATGTTCCTCAAGGGTTCAAAAGGTTGGGGATCCCTGCTATATAGTAAAGCGCCCCTATGAATTCATTTGTATGCCATTCTTGTCCTCCATTTTCCACTGTGCTTGTGTAGCGATTTGAAGAATTTTATATTTTCATATTCCCCCCCCCTTTTTTTTTTTCTGCTCTGGTTTTTTATAGAGAAAATGCAAACTGGGATTTAGTAGATCTTTTGACCAAAATTTAAGTGACTCTTCCTCTCACTCTCAGGATAAATCATATGAGAAGGAGAAAAACGTAAGTTTCTGTGGCAGCTGCACTGAACTCATTCTCCATCATCATGGATTGCTTAGTGTAGTCTTCCTAGTGATGTCAGCATGAGCTAATCATCATTCTATTGCATGTTAGACACACTCTCACACCCATTCACTGCGTAGCATTGTGCTTGTTTTGTTGTCTTTGAAATAAAAATAAAAAAACTTTTAAAGGGACACTTTCATTTTTTTTTTTTTTTATATCTGTCCAGTAAAGTGTTAATAGATGACTATATTATTTCCCTCTAGCCTTGTTTGTTCTGACTTCTATGAAGCAGTATAGACCAAGTGGCAGATCATTTCACTAATGTGCCTTAATATTACTTCATCATTTCATCATCATTTATTTATATAGCGCTGTCAATTCTATGGGATTCCTGATCGCACTGTGCTGGGGGGGCCTCATTATTATTAATTTCATGATGGAGGTTGAGGGCCGGTGTAAATTTGAAAACGGGCCACAATTGGCCCCGGGGCCGCACTTTGGACATGCCTGATTTAATGTTTACATGATTTTCTAGCAGACTTCAGGTATGAAGATCCAAATTACAGAAAGATCCATAATCCGGAAAGTCCCAGGTCCCATACCTGTACTGTAATGATTGCCCCATACCTCATTTGTTATCTTGATTTAAACAGTTCTCAAAAATCATTTAGGATGTAAAAGGAAGCTTTAAAATTGGCAATTGGGGAAGAAAGAATAAAAAGTAAGAAATAGTACATTCAGGTTAAAAATCTTTAATGTACTACATCCTAATCATAATATTCTTCTCAACTGACTCTTCTAAAAGACAGTGATTGCTTACCCCAACCAAGATTGATATTTGCAGTCCGCTGATCAAGCATAGCTTGTCTTTGACTGGCATATTGAATAATGAAGGGTGAATTTCTCCCGTTTAGCTTAGTGAAAAATTAGCTAAATCGTTTTTTGACACCGGCGGTGAAAATGCGATGAACATTAAAGTCAATGGGCACGTTTAATTGTCGCCGACGTCAGAATTGTCGCCCAGGGCGAAACACGGAAATTCGCTGCGAATTTGCGCCTGGTGAATTAAATTCAGCCATCACTAATATTGAACCATGCTCTTTTGACTGAATGTACCTTCAATAGGGCCCATGTCAGCATCTACTTAACCACAGTTTCCTATGTAACTCCTTTCAAACACCTTTCAAGAATCAATTCTCATTAAAAGATACAGGGTTCCTTCTCTTCCCATTTATCCAAAATATTGGGCAGCCGGTCTTGCTAAGAAACCGTATTCATGGTCCTGAGCGTGACAAAATGTAACCTGCCTAATTGACTCTGGGAAAACACTTTTAGGAAGTTAGCTAGTGTAAGTACACTTTGTATCTTTTATTTACTCAAGCGGTTGTTTCAGTTTGGCTCGAACGAAACGGAAATCATTCAATCCATTTTTTTAAATCCTGTTTTGTTTTTATTTTATTTGCTAGATTAGTTAAATTCAGCAAGGGTATTCGTTGATATGAAGTGTGTTGAAATGTAGAGACAAATTCTACATTTAGGGGCATATTTATCAAGGGTTGAATTTCGAATTGAAAATACTTTGAAATTCGAATTCAAAAAGACCAACCGAAATAAAGTCTACTTTTTTTTGGTCTAATAGGTCAGTTTTCTATCGAATTCGTATTCGGCTGAATTCGAATTGTTCGAATCGTAGGAATAGCGAATTCGATCAAATTAGATTTTTCAAAGTCCACCAATTGATTCCAGGTAGGTTTTAGGAGGTCCCCCATAGGCTAAAACAGCAATTCGGCAGGTTTTAGATGGCGAATAGTCAAAGTTGAATTTTTAAAGAGACCATGCATGATAAATTTCATTATTCGAATTTTCAAAATTTTTTCTAATTCAAATCAAATTTGGACTATTCCCTAGTCAAAGTACACAAAAAATAGTTCGAAATTAGATTTTTTTTTTTTCGTTCAAAAATTCACCTCCACCTTTGCTAAATGTAATGTAAAAATATATTACATTGGCAGTAACGTCAAAAATTTAAAAATATTTAAAAAAAATTGTTTGTATATAACGGAAAAAACCCCACTAAGAAATATCTAACTTTAAAATTGCAAAGTCTTTATTAAAAAATAACTTACCGAAAAGTTGCTTGCCCACCTCTTCAGAAAAGCGAACAGGGCGACGATCCATCGTGTGGCGCTCGATTTCTCCTCCCTGCCTTCTATAGGAAATAGCCAGGGGGAGAAATCGAGCGCCGCACGATGGATCGTCGCCCTGTCGCCTTTTCTGAAGAGGAGCGCAAGTGAAGTTTCGGGAAGTTATTTTTTAAAAAAGACTGAAATTTTAAAATGAAATATGTCTAGGTGTTTTTCTTTTCTTTATATACAAACAAATTGTTATTAAATTTACGTTACTGGTCCTTTTAAAGGCTCTTATAGCTTATTACAAGGCAATATCATATGCTAGTAAGGATTTTTTATTATCTGCGTGGGCTTTGCTTTTGAATGTTCGGTCATGTCCCAGGATGTATGAGATTGTCACAAAAGGTTTAATCTAGTCATAGGTGCTTGCATTAATACATGATCAGAATAGTAGTCACCTCATCCATATTCAGGGTATTTTTAAATCTTTGATGTTAGGGCCTCGAGGTGGATCTTAAAAATAATTTAAAAAAAAACTCACTCTCTCCACAGTGAACTCTGCATAAAGGAATAGTAACACGAAAAAATGAAAATGTTTTAAAGTAATGAAAATATCATGTACAGTTACCCTGCACTGGTGAAAACTGATGTGTTTGCTTCAGTTTCTATAAACTGTGTAGCAATGGGGGCAGCCATTCAAAGCTGAAAAAAAGAGAAAAGGCAAAGCGCATACCTCCCAACTGTCCCGTTTTTAGAGGGACAGTCCCTCTTTTGACAGCTTAACCCGCAGTCCCTCATTTGTCCTGGAAAGTCCAGTTTTTCTCTGCACTGAACAGCCAGAAAAAGAAACAAAGTTTCTACACTATATTTTAATTACTTATTTTTTGGTGTTACTGTTTCTTTTCCCAGGGTCCTCTTTCTGATTTATGACAATATAGTAGCAATTATTTCTATAATCATTTCTTAATTCTCCACTCTTGATATTTTTGCCTAACAAGCTAACCCCACATTTATTAGGAAAGCATACGGCCCATTATGCCATGAGGTTATCCACACAAATGCTGGACAGAAATCAACTTTTCCCTGAAATTCTGTTGCATTCCTAAAAATGCCCAGAGTAGCTCAACTACAGTGTTTGAATTGAATTTACGTTTTAATGATTTAAAAAAAAAAAAAAGAAATCCGCATGAATAACATTTCCCCTAATTTGCTGATTGATTCTTAAACCGTTTTCATTAGTACTGTTTTGCAATAAAGCCACACGTACCAGTGTGAGGTGTGTTGAACGGTAAGACAATTTGTTGAGCTTAGATCGATTCCTTGTTGGCATGTGTTTGTGATGGTGCTGGCAGCCAACCACTCGACAGTGGCAGCATGCCATGCATTTCACACAGAGTTTTAATCTTTTAATAAAAATATAAAGAGCATGACTAAATACTAATTTGCCTCCCTGCTGTCTTGCAAGTCGTCTACCACTTTGATTTAGTTAGCTCAGTGGAGAAGCTTTATCCAAATCGAGAAGCACTTGCTCTCGACTGTGAGGCTCAGTGCGAAATGTACAGTAAAATACATTTAATTTATAGCACGAAATAGGGGGGCGACTTAAAATGTCACCATTTAGCTTCTTAATATGTGTTTTTCCGATTGCAAGTCAGAAACCACGGAGCATTTGAAAAAAAAAAGCATCAGTATATTACAGTTTGTGGAAGAGCCGTTAATGGCCCTAAAAGCTTGTACTTTAAAGACTCCTATATTCTTTTTACTGGAGATGTTTCTAACGCCATGTCAGGGTGAATGAAGACTTGAGCATTAGAATATTTCTCATGAACTCCAGATATCTTAAATATTGTAAATGTAGATTGTCAGTAGTGCAGAACTTTAAAAGCCGTACCTGAAATTTAATACACATTTCATTTACTTTATTAAAATTATTTGTTAGCTTAAAGGGATACTGTCATGGGAAACATGTTTTTTTCAGAACGCATCAGTTAATAGTGCTGTTCCAGCAGAATTCTGCACAGAAATCCATTTTTCAAACGAGCAAACAGATTTTTTTTATATTCAATTTTGAAATCTGACATGGGGCTAGACATATTGTCAGTTTCCCAGCTGCCCCCAGTCATTTGACTTGTGCTCTGATAAACTTCAGTCACTCTTTACTGCTGTACTGCAAGTTGGAGTGATATCACCCCCTCCCTTTACCCTCCCCAGCAGCCAAACAACAGAACAATGGGAAGATAACCAGATAGCAGCTCCCTAACACAAGATAACAGCTGCCTGGTAGATCTAAGAACAACACTCAATAGTAAAAGCCAAGTCCCACTGAGACTGATTCAGTTACATTAAGTAGGAGAGATAACAGCCTGCCAGAAAGTAGTTCCATCTTAAAGTGCAGGCACAAGTCACATGACTGGGGGCAGCTGGGAAACTGACAATATGTCTAGCCCCATGTCAGATTTCAAAATTGAATTTAAAAAAAAATCATCTGTTCGCTGTTTTGAGAATTGGATTTCAGTGCAGAAGTCTGCTGGAGCAGCACTATTAACTGATGCATATTGAAAAAAAAAACATGTTTTCCCTTGACAGTATCCCTTTAAGGCCTCAGGTGTCTTGCTGACTTCTAGTACCGTATAATTGTAGGCTGCCCAGAATTTATAAGATTGAGTGGATCGCTTTGATCACAACCTCTTTATCTGATCTTTGTTCAGGTTTTACTTCTATTCTAAGGGCTATGAACCACAATACAATGCTCAAATAATATACAGGTATGGGATCTGTTACTCGGAAACCCATTATCCAGAAAGCTCAGATTTACAGAAATGTTGTCTCCCATAGACTCCATTTGATCCAAATAATCCAGATTTCCCTTTTCTCTGTAATAATAAAACAGTACCTTGTACTTGTACTTGAACTAAGATATAATTCCTTATAATTAATCCTATAATAAGCCTATAAAAATAATTAATGAAGACCAATTGAAGAGTTGTTTAGAATTGACCATTCTAGAAGTTAACTTAAAGGTCTACCACCCCTTTAAGTTTTTTTTTTTATTATTAAAAGAACTAGATAAAGATTAAAATAAAAGATAATGTTACAAAGCTTCTATGTCTATGCCCTGAATAGAAGCCATTACGACAGTTCCCTTAGTGGGGCTGCATTGATTTTGTGTGAATGTCTCTGTCTGTGCAGCTCCATTTCAAAAATTGCTTGGGATTTTAAAATATTAATGGTATGCTTTCATTTTAAACCCCTCACGTTGAAAGGATCCATAGTCCTTGAAGGGGAAGTTCACCTTTAAATTAACCTTTGAATGTTAACCATAGATATCATCTAAGTCAGTTGGCTCTGGGTGAATTTCTTTGGTAGCTTTAAATGATTTTCCTCCTGTTCTGCATTGCAGCGTCTAAAGCATGCTAAAATAGTAACATCGGACTAGTCCCTGGATCAACTTGTACTATGAGCTATCTCCCATAACCCTGTATTCCCTCACTTGCTAAAAAGCCATCCAACCCCTTCTTAAAGCTATCTAATGTATCAGCCTGTACAACTGATTCAGGGAGAGAATTCCACATCTTCACAGCTCTCACTGTAAAAAACCCCTTCTGAATATTTAGATGGAACCTCCATTCTTCTATTCGGAATGAGTGCTCTGAAGGTTATATTTCACTAAGGGGGAACTATCGCGAAAATGAAAATTTAATATTAGCTTCAGCATACTGAAGTAATAAACTTTGTAAATGTAATCAATTAAAATTTCTGTGCCGTTTCTGAAATAATTAATTTTATCTTCACTATTCCTCTCTCAGCATCTGTTTTTCCTCACTCTGTCTCATTTAGGAGTTGGGTCTCCGATGAATGATCCAATATATCTTATAGGGGGGATCCTTTTGCCTAGAAGATGTATTAGAGCTCACTCTAAGACATCATGTCTCTCTACATGCAGAATTTTGTGCAAAAGGCAGCAATTTTGTTTGTACTGGAATCCGTTATTTGAGTTAGCTTTCATCTGACACCCAACTGCTGCATGAAGACAGAAAGAAGAGAAACAGATGCTGAGAAAGGAATAGTGGAGATAAACTTGATTATTTCAGAAACAATGCAGGATTTTTAATTGATTGTATTTAGAAAGTTTCTTACTTCAGTATGAGGAAGCGTATATTAAATTATCATTGTTGCGATAGTTCTCCTTTAAGATGAAGGTCCCCTTTAACGTTGTGCAAGGCTGTAGCATGTTAATAAAGGGTTAAAGTGTTTCCGCTACGCACCTATGATTGTAGGTCCATGGCGATGCACGATCAGGTTTTAGTTCTTTGTTTTCACTGTATTCAGCTTTTCAAATGTGCCAGCTTAACTGATATATTGTGCAGATGGCAATCCATTATTTCTTGCCTGTCTTCTTGTGACTTTATTCACGTGGAACCTTGGGAAAATACAAACCGCCTCTATTATTGGAGGCATTCCCAAAGGTAACGTGAAAGATCATGTAGCTTGTGGTTATCTAAAAAGGGTTGGTGATGTAAGGAAGGTAAAAAAAAAAAGCCCCCGGGCTTCAAAATGGTTTTGCTCCGATTACCATTGAGAAGAAATGCTTTTCCTTCAAATCTGCACAAACGGATTATGAGCTTGTGGAATTAAGAGCACCTCTCCTTTCTGTTTGTTGCACTTTATTCTGTGTCATGTACAGGGTTTAGTGTTTATATTCATGCAATATCAGTGTAATGGAAATCTTCTTATAGTCACCACTTCTGCAAGTGTCTGTGTTTCTCCCAAAATTGAAACATGTTCTTACTGAAGCAGAGTATAAATCCTGCGTCTGGGTCTGTGGGTTTCCGCGTGGATAGATTCTCTTTATGGAGGAGAGGAATATTTGCTCTCAGCTGCTGCCCTTCTTTATGAAATTAATTTCCATCTGTAATCACTCTGTTCCCTGTTCATTAAGTGGTTTAAAGCATTTTATAGGCGTGTAACGGTTTGTTGCAGTTTACTGATTTCATGAGTGTTCTGTAAAACTGAAATTATGGAGTAATTTGAAAAAGAGTAAATTATAACAAGCATGCTCAAATATACTACTGTGCAAACCAATGCAATACTCTCTGTATAACCAGTAATTGCTATTTGGAAATTACTTAATTGAAAAATTATTATTTGTAATTCTCTAGCACATTTCCCTTCTGAAGGGGGCTAAAGTAGTAAAAAGCTGTGGTTTATGTGTTTGTTAGATTGTAATGTATAGCCTATCTAGGCATAGCAAGCCTAAAGTTGGTCAGGTTTTGCACTTTATCTCAAAGATGTGTCTTGGTTTAGATAACTTTTTAAAAGTTAACTTTTAATATGATGTAGAGAGTGATGTTCTGAGACAATTTCCAATTGGTTTTCATTTTTTATTATTTGTGGTTTTTGTGATTCAGCTTTTTATTCAGCAGCTCTCCAGTTTGCAGTTTCAGCAGTCTGGTTGCTAGTTTCCAAATTACCCTAGCAACCATGCTTTGATTTGAATAAGAGGCTGGATTATGTATATGAGAGGGCCTTTAATAGAAAGATGAGTAATAAAAAAGTAGCAATAAATGTGTAGCCTTACAGAGCATTTGTTTATTGATGGGTTCAGTGACCCCCATTTGAAAGCTGGAAAGGGTCAGAAGAAGAAGGCAAATCATTAAAAAAAAAAAAATGAAATTACAAGACCAATTGAAAGCTTCCTTAGAACTCACCATTGTATAACACACTGAGGGGCCGATTTATCAAAACTCTAGTTTTAGTTTTTTGTATGATTTGAGAAATAAAAACTCAGTGAAAAACCACGAGTGTGAATATACTTGAGAATATTCGCCATTTATTGAAGAATAAAACCACGAAAAGTCGCCAGAAAAAAAATGCAAGTTAAAGACAGTCATGTTGTAATCATTTGAGAAAAAATTGTTGCACGAGTTTTGTTGTCTTTTCTTTCACAAACTCAGATTTTGATTAATCTGCCCGTAAAAGGTTACTTTTATTTTTTTAAAGGTAAATTTTATTGTTTTAAACATGTAAAAACAAAACCCAGCGAACAACCTATATGCATTACATGGAGTCAAGCATGAGATACAAGTCGACACTTTTTTTTATTTATTTTTTTTTCAAATATACTCACAATTCGACTGGGTGGTTATTTAAGAAAAAATTTGAATGTCTAATATCGAATGGTTCCCATCCGAAAATTCGAATCATTTTCAATTTCTATGAATCAAGTTTTTCTCCGGGAAAAAAAAAAATATGAATGTCAGGAAGGCTATTAACATCTCCAAATGGGTTAACTGAACCTCTACCATTGACTTGTACATGAACTTTACATTTCAGCCAGTGGGGAGGCAGTTCCGGGAGATTAGTCGCCCCGAAGAAGAGGGCTGGGCTACTAAACTCCCTTATTCTGCCTGTGTGCCCTGACCCTTATGGTGTGGGGCACTAGAAGCTGTACATAACTTATATCTCATGGTTCCTACAATAGACCCTGATGGTCAAGTTCCTTGGCAGGTAAGATGGGGGTACCTGTTCTTGCTGACAAAAAAGTGTGTGACTTGCTGTATTTTTATTCCTGAAAAAATATCATAAGATTCCCCACCGTTATCAAAATGTCTCCAGAAGATCCTCCATAAAAAGTAGAGGTTGGACAGTACAGTAGTTATTCTTTTTATAGCTCTTCAAGTGTAGTTAGGTTAGGCAACGTGATCTCCCCAGCTTCAGAGAGCTTATTTGTGCACCTTTTATTAAATATGGACTCTTTTTTTTTTTGGCAGAGCATTCCAAAGTTCTCTCATTTTTGCAAATAAGTTTATCAACAGAAACATTTTACTTCTAGTGACTGAATGGCTGCTTTGTAGAATAGTTTGTATTATTTGTTCAACATCCCGTATTGTGTAGCATTTCAGGTTGGGTGGGAAAAGGGCATTTGGCCGTTGTGAAGACAGTTCAACAACACAACCCGGTCCTGACTGACGTTCATTGTTAGTCTCAGTACTATCCTCACATGTCTCCTGAGATTCCAGAATCCAGGGAAAGGTTCTCTAGCTGGAGAATACCCCTGATATTTAATAGGACTTGTTTTTGTCATGGTTTGAATGACCTGTCTGGCAAAGGTCATAGTTTTTGTTTTCCTAATTAATTCTGGTAAGCATAGAACTAACTTGTTCAGAATTTACTGTATCTAAATGCAGCCAAGGAATCCTTTGTACACAGAATGAAAGGTAGTGCGAATTGGTAGTAAATAGTCACCTGTTCACTCTTATTTCAGTCATCCAAAGGGATATTTGAATGTATTTTTATTAATCTTCATGGAAGGATGTCTAATTCTGACAAATCTCATATTAACTCCCATGTGGGTGCACTTTGATCTGGGAGGCTAACCACCAAATCACTATGTTTTAGGTATTATAGATGTGACGTACCCTTCCAGGCTTTAGTTCTATAAAGTGCTATACAGGTATGGGACCTGTTATCCAGAATGCTCAGGACCTGGGTTTTTTGGATAATGGGTCTTTCTGTAAATTGTATCTTCATACCTTAGGTCTACTATAAAAGCATGTAAACATTAAAAAAAAAACCCAATAGACTGGTTTTGCTTCCAATTAGGGATGCACCGAATACAGGATTTGGCCAGGTTTCAGCCTTTTTCAGCAGGATTCGGATTCGCCCTAATCCTTGTGCCTGGTCAATCTGAATCCTAATTTGCATATGTAAATTAGTAGCAGGTAGGGAAATCACGTGACTTTTCGTCCCAAAAGAAGATTTTTCCCCACTTTTTACTCCCCTGACCCTAATTTGCATATGCAAATTAGAATTTGATTCGGTGTGAATCCCAAATAGTGGATTCAGTGCATCCCTACTTCCAATAAGGATTAATTATATCTTAATTTGGATAAAGTGCTTTTCAGAAAATATTGAGATAAATTCGGACTTTGATATATGTACATCAGGACTCTTTGTTTTCTGGCATAAGATCTTGTAGTTTAGCACTCCATGACATACACTGAAATGTGCATGCGTAGAGACCAATCCAGTCCCAGCAAAGTGATCATTAGCCATCTGCTATTTTTTTGTACTGCTGCATAATAATCCAAAAATCACCAAAGCCACTGCATAATTGCTCCTTTTGCGGTTATTGTCCAGATATTGAAAACAAAATTTGTAACTATGAGTCTCTGAAAGCAAGCAAATGTTAATTTCTCTTCTTCGCTCTAGAAGCATAAAGAGAAAGAAAAGCACAGGCATAAATCCAGAAAGCAAATGGAGCCACTGCCAGCATTAGTCCCCTCACTGACTGTGACTACTGAAAAGGTGAGTTTTTTCCTTGTGCTTTAATTAAAGAATTAAAGACACTTGTAAGAAGTGCCAATATAGAAAGTTGTTCTTTGGGCAATGCAGTACTTTCTTTAACGTATGTCTCGGGCTTTCTTCAGACCTGTTTACATACCAGTTGTTATAATGACAGATTGTTGTACTGGTACTAATCCCTTGATTTCTGTTAAAGTGATTGTTGACCTTTCAACAACATATTTTTTTTTTATTATATTGTTTTCTGATTGTTCACCAGAATTAGACTTTTTTTCAATCTCTTTCCATGTTTTATTTTTTCCAATTTTAATATCCCTTCTCTGGTGTTTCAATCTGGTGGTTCGGTAATCCAGGTGGAGATTCTGAACTATTACAATTTGCTACATTAGTTGATGCATTTCTCAGCAGCAGCTCTGGAATTGCGCTCACCCTATTTATGGATAGGTTCGTGGGCTCAAGCCTCAAACCACATGAGATTGCCTTCCGACAAATCAACTGTGTATTTGCATTTCACTCACTGCTCCGGGTTGGTGGTCCGCGTGCGGGGAAACCAGACAATCTTCCAAAAGACAGGCATGCACTTCACGGACTCCCAGACAGCAATGTAGGCTAAAACAGCTTTATTTCACTTATACATTTTCCTGAGGAAATGTATTCATGAAATAAAGCTGTTTCACCTTCATCGCTGCCAGGGAGTCCGTGAAGTGCGTTCCTGTCTTTTGGAAGATTGTCTGATAGTTAAGGTAAACTTTGTGTATGCTGTTTATGAATGAATAAGGGTCGTCCCACACGGGCAGATTCGGGGAGATAATGTCCCCGCTTCTGCCTTCCACCATCTAAAATGAAAATCACCTGGGGGCAGGTACTTGGAGCACTTTGTTTTCCAAAGTCGCCCTGAGTTTCCTCGTGAGGCAATTACGGGCAACTTCGGAACACTAATTGCTCTGAATGCCTTCCCCCCCAGGCGATTTTCATTTTAGCCAGGGGAAGGCAGATCGGGGAGATTAGTCACTGCGAAGAAGAGATTTGTAGCCTGGCGACTAATGTCCCCGAATCTGCCCGTGTGGCCAGACCCTTAAGGGAAAACTGAACTTTGTTGCGAATAGAAAGTTTTCAAACTGAGCCAATTTAAATACTAGTGATTTATTTACAGATTTAAAGCGTGGGTCCCCTACTTTTGGTTCGATTCATGTTAACGGAGCAGGTCTATATAGATATTGGTATTTGCATATTGTGTAAAGTAATAAATGCATATAAAGAAATGTTGGGTCGTTTATGAAGATCAGAACCCCTTAGTGCACATTCAGGCTGCACTTCTACCAGCTTGGTTGTGGTATGCACCTTGCGTTGGATTATAAACATTTTTCTCGAGATGC
The DNA here is from genome assembly GCF_017654675.1 of Xenopus laevis. NCBI lineage: Eukaryota > Metazoa > Chordata > Amphibia > Anura > Pipidae > Xenopus > Xenopus laevis. Next base: position 26,569,163 of record NC_054381.1, on the reverse strand, counting down.
AGACCACAGCATCAAGAGGTGTAGTCCAGCCTTTGACTTACTGTTCACTTTGTCTGAATTGGGATGGAGGGGGCCACTTATATCCCTTTGTCCACTCATAAAAAAAAATGCAGCTCTGCTGAGTGCAGGCAGTGTAATATTCATTAGGACTGAAAAGGGAAAATCAAAAGGATTCCAGAAGTTCAGTCCTGTAGCAGTTTTATTTCCGTTCTCCAACCGGTATAAATCTTACAAATTCAAACCCTGTGAAACAGCGCTTCTCAGTGAGCTCAGGAGAAGACGGCAAGAAAAATTATAAGAATGTACCAAAATATAGTTCTGTTTGTTTTTGATCTATTCAACACCACCTCTCTTTCTGAACACTCTATAATACTCAATCTCACATGAAACCCACTCCTTCATTCAGCGGACCAAGCTCAAACTTATCTTTAACCTTTAGTAATCCAACACCAAGGAAGATGGGTACTCACAAATTTTTAAAGGAGAACTAAAGCCTAACTAAAGAAGTAGGCTAGCAATGTTGTACATTATGTTTTGTGCTTCTGTACCAGCCCAAGGGAACCACAGCCCTTTAGCAGTAAAGATCTGTGTCTCCAAAGAAGCCCCAGTAGCTCCCCGTCTTCTTTGCTGATTCACTGCACATGCTCTGTGCTGCTGTCACTTACTGAGCTTAGGGACAGTTGCAGAATATACAGTACACATAGAATAGAAATGTTATAATATAAGGCTGATTAGTAATTAATACAGATAATTACTACATGGCAGCACAGAAACCAGTGCAATTAGCATCAGAATTTAATAATCAGCCCTGTAGCATCAGCTTCTCAACAGCTGCTCAGAGCCAATGGGCATGTGAGTGTCACAGACACTTTCCAAGATGGTGACCCCCTGTGACAAGTTTGAAGTCCTGGATCATTGCTGCTATTGACAAGCTGAAACTTTAGGCTGGTGCATTAAGTTCAGTATATAAAATATGGCATTTTTAGCCATATTAATTTTTAGGGTTTAGTTCTCCTTTAAGTAGTTATGTGCCTTCAAGATATTTCATCACAATGCTTGGATCGGATTTACTAGGGAAGATGCTCTTCATGTTGCGTAAAAAACGTTATTGTTGTTTTCATTAGGGACAGCCGCAGGTCTCTGAGCTCCAAAAATGAAGGCAGCGTGCCCTCCTAATTACCCCTAGGGTTTACTTAGAGAGAGAGAGAGAGAGAGAGAGAGAGAGAGAGATACAAAAATGTCTCTAAAGGAGGCTGACAAAATAAATTGTGTACCCAGAACATTTTCAGTAGAACCCATATGGCTACAAAGAGTGAGAGAGAGAGAGAGAGAGAGTACAAGTGAGTTGCCCAGACTGGAACCTTCTTGCTGTTTTGGAATAGAACATGTGGATCATAGGATACAGTTCAGCAGCCAGACAAATCTAACCTGAAGCTCAGGATTGCTGCCTAAAAGTCATTCTTTGTGGACAAGTGCTGGTGTTTCTTCTGTAGCTAGGAGGCTAAATGTATAATCCCAGTGTTGAGACTGCTGTGTGGTCTTGTCAAATATGTTAAGTGGCTTGTGAAAAGGAGTTATATATTGTTTAGATGTAGCCATTGCACCTGTGTTTGAAAAGCTCAGATATTTGGGAACATCTGCAAATACAATGGGGCCTTAAAAAAACACCCAAGTGAGATGTTGTGCTGAGCTTGACAATTGCTTGTTGAGTTAAGGGCAACACTGTAACAACATGCAAAAGTTAAAAGATTCCTGTACCAGTGCACCTTCACCAACCTTCAGGATCACTGAAAGTTTCTGATGCAGTCTGTTCTAAATATTCTAGAAATGGAATGTGAGTTTCTATGGGCGGTTCTTTAAAAAAGATATTGGCAATATGGAATTTATACTTTTAAACGTACAATTTTAGTTTTTAATTTTCTTTTAATAATAATTTTCTTTTAATAACTCTACAACTCTACAACTTTACAGTGGATGGAAGGAAGATAAGTGGTTCATGGTCCACAATAATATTTTAACTGTTCTAAGTACAGGTATCCAGAATGCTCGGGACCTGGGGCTTTCCAGATAACGGATCTTTCCCTAATTTGGATCTTCATACCTTAAGTCTACTAGAAAATCATGTAAACATTAAATACACCCAATAGTCTGGTTTTGCTTCCAATAAGGATTAATTATATCTTAGTTTGGATCAGATATAAGGCTCTGTTTTATTACAACAGAGAAAAAGGAAATCATTTTAAAAAAAAAAAAAATGATTATTTGGATAAAATGGAGTCTTTGGGAGCCTTTCCGTAATTTGTAGCTTTCTATTGTTTTATTACAACAGAGAAAAAGGAAATCATTTTTTAAAATTTTTGATTATTTGGATAAAATGGAGTCTATGGGAGACAGCCTTTCTGTAATTTGTAGCTTTCTGGATAACGGGTTACCAGATAACGGATCCTATACCTGTACCTTATAATTGCTAACTTGTAATCTGATTCATTTAAGGGCTGTGGCACACAATGAGGTTAGTTGTCAGGGGTAAACCTGCTCTACTGTGGGCGACTGATCTGAAAATGCTTTCCCACTAACATTAGGGTAAGGGGACACAGGGAGATAAGTCACCCCGACAACAACCCCAAACTGCCTTCCCCCTACCTTCCCGCCGGCTATAATAAAAAATCGCCAGCGGTATGGCACATATACTATTGTATCTTTAATCACCTTCTGCATGAAAGCCCTGTTGACATTAAAACATGCAGCATATTTATCATCTATTTTATCCAGTTGCAGTCCACCATTGTATAAAATACCTGACAGAGTTTGGAAGGAAGAGGAGTTCTACCAATACATTTGTTTGTTCATAACAAGGTTACAGATATAAAACCATTTCCTTTATCATATTAGCCATTTCACCACTTTTACATTACTGTATATAGGACATGCAATAAGCGCTCACCCAAAATATTGCTCTAACTCACTCTCAAGATGGGCCATAAGTATCTATAGCAGTAAATAGGAATTCAACCCAGCTCACTATGCACAGCTCTGATTCCCCCGTTGTCAACCACAGAATCTATTGTTGTGTATAGTCTTCTGAATATTAACCAAAAATAAAACATTAATTTCAATAATGCTTCAGATCCTCATGTAATATATATTAAACAGTTTTTTTCAGGTTTTGTCAGACTTCTCAATAGGGATGCACCAAATCCACTATTTTGGATCTGGCCGAACTCCCAAATCCTTCCCGTAAGTTTGAGCCCGAACCGAATCCTAATTTGCATATGCAAATTAGGGGTGGGGAAGGCAAAAACATTTTTACTTCCTTGTTTTGTGACCAAAAGTCACACAATTTCCCTTCCCGACCCTAATTTGCATATGCAAATTAGGATTCAGATTCAGTTCAGCCAGGCAAAAGGATTCGGCTGAAAAAGGCCGAATCCTGGATTCGGTGCATCCCTACTTCTCAAACTCCACCTTGTCTGCTTTAGTGTCAGTACATTGGAACAATAGGATTCCAATTTTCAAAAAATACATCCATGGCCTGTATAATTTACATCTTTGTGCGACTATTTTTGAATGATTGTTACAAGATCACATACAAGAATAATATATTCACTAGTCAGAACAGATCTTATCATGTAATTTATAGGGTCCTTTCTTTTACATAAATATCAAGTTAAGTGGTGTTATAGCACATGTGATCTACAATTTTGTACAGGCTTTTGATCTAGGACATTGGTTATAATTGGGATTTTGGATCAAACAAGAATGGAGAATTTTGTGAAGGTTTCTTCTTTTCGCACAGTGCAGGACTGTATCTTGTGAAGAAGTTTGACTTTGGCTGCATTGTTTCAAGGGAAGGAACCAAAAGTGCAGATAGGGACAGAAAAATACTGTTTTTAGTTTCAATTAATAACTTTACAACACATGAAAATATTTATGGAATGTGTACTGAAAAGCTGCTTAAGATTACATTGTGGGAAAAAAAATGAATGTGTCATTTCCATCTACTTTCATTCTTTTACCGGATTTTTGCTTCTTGTTTTTTTTTTTTCAAATATATAGACTTATACCTGCAGCAGCAGCAGCAACAACAACAACTCTGTGACAAGCTCAGTGAAGCGCATAGAAGATACTACTGCACGGTTTACCAATGCAAATTTTCAAGAGGTTTCTGCACATCCTACTAGCGTAAAGGAAGCACTTGAAGCCCGGATTTCTGACATGAGAGGAAAGAAAGCTCCAAGTCACAGCACCTTACAAAGGGGAAGAAAATCTAGCAGTGGAAGGAATTGTGCTGTCTCTGCAACAGCAACAAGTCCCTTCCAGCAAGGTAAATCAGTTGTTGTAAGAATTGGATAGTAATCTTCTGTGCAGAACTGCCATATAGTTTTCTCTCTCTGGTCAAAGCATCATCTATAGATCCCAGTCAATAGGTTATTTCTGTACCTGTTTGACCTGTGATTTCAATTTATTGTAACGGGAAGCAGTTTCCAAAGATGCTCCATGTTTAGTTGTTAAGTTGTATCTGGCCCTGGACTGGCAATCTATGGACTCTGGCACATGCCAGAGGGGCTACTGAGATGCCATAGACAATCGCTGTTTATTGGGACTGTGGGGGCCCTGGCATTTCAGGTAAACAGAGGCACAATTTTGAATCAGTCCAGATATGGTCGTATCCTTACATTACTGTAGGGCACGCCACCTTTATCCCTCTATTACACGTGATTAGTAAACTCTGGTTGGACCAGGTTTGAATTAGGCAAATGTGTGCCAACCTTACATATTGGGTGTGCATGAGGCCCTGTTGTTGGCTGGGAGCCTGAACAATTGGATCAACCCACTACTCAAGTGGTCCAATCAGTTAAAGGAACAGTAACACCAAAAAAATGAAAATATTTTATAAGAATGATAATATCATGTAGTGGTGCCCTGCACTGGTAAAACTGATGTGTTTGCTTTACAAACACAACTATAGTTTAAAGGGGGCAGCCATTCAAGCAAAGGGCACACAATAAGTTCTGAAGAATCCCATTATATTGTATACTTATACTGTTATCTGCCATATATCCTGTGCCTTTTCACCTTTTAATGGCTGCCCAGCAGCTTGTTTATCTAAACTATAGTAGATTTTCTGAAGCAAAACACACAATTTTTACCAATGCAGGACAACAGTACATTATATATTAATAATTCAAAACACTTTTGTTTTTTGGTGTTACAGTTCCTTTAAAGATAAGCTTGTTTCCAACCTCTCCAAACAAGTAAGAGTTACACCCAACTAACTACGTATGCTCCAGTGCTATCCTAATACCAGCCCTGCTTTTCCTAATCCACCTGGATCAGGATGGACATCAGTTTTGCTGTGAGAACCACACAGTGGCAGCCAGTACCCTACTTTGCATTGTTTATAAAAAAAATTATAATTACTTTTAAAAAATTGCTGCATGGTATTAAATCCTTCTATTCTGCAACATCCAGTTTCACATGTTCTCCTCCTATAACATGGTTTCTATCAGGCAGAATTCAGGTTGTGCTTTACACATAATTTCCTGCAGTCGTTTGATAGCACTGCAGTAAGAAATGTTAGTGACTTCTAATGAGCTTTTAACAGCAGCTGTAAAAACAAAAGGGTAAAAAGAAAGACAGATGGTGACAGTCGAACTGGCTAATGGAAACCCATTCAGCTGTTAATTAAGTGACAAAATGGTGGTAGTCCTAGATCCTCCCTTGTAAGTTCTGCCACGGAGATGAATTTACTTTGTATGTGCTATTTTGTATTTTGTGCGTAGCATGTGCAGGATACCAAACACCGACATGTCAATTACCACGGTGTTGTCATTTTGAAAACATTTATTTAAAATCTGCTGCCTACTGGAATTTGTAGTATTAGGTTTCAAGCTGCTACAAGTGTGAGCCTTGAGGCTGATCCAATATTCACAGTACTTATATACTGGTTAGCTTGCGGGGAAAATGTACAGTTTGATTAAATCGATTTTTAAATCTTTCCAACACATTCATATCTGTTTCTCTCCCCAGCCCATTTTTCAGGAACACCAAGCAGTGTTAAGTCATCCTCTGGAAGTTCAGTCCAGTCACCGCAGGAATTTCTTAGCTTCACAGAATTTGACGTTCGAAGTGACAGCTATCATCACTCTCAGCAACCAGCGTCCACCAAAGATGCACCTAAAGGAGAGCCTGGATTGCAGGAAGGGACAATAAACAGTTTTAGCTCCTTAATTCTTCCTACAAATCCAGCTCTGTCTTTCCAAACAAAAAACTATGAAAGTGTTTCTGGGGATTATGTGAATAGCAGCCTTACTGTAGCAGGATACAAGCGCTTGCAGTCCTCTGTTCTAGATGAAGATACAGTAAAAGAGAAGAAGCGTAAAGGAAGTAAGCAGAGCAAGCACGGCCCTGGTAGACCAAAAGGGAGCAAAAACCAAGAAACTCTGTCCCATTTATCTGCATCTTCCGCTTCTCCAACATCATCTGTGGCATCTGCAGCCGGGAGCATAGCAAGCTCTGGTATTCAAAGGTCTCCCACTTTGCTCAGGAATGGAAGCTTACAGAGTTTGAGCGTTGGGTCATCCCCGGGCGGTTCAGGTAAGGAACTGTAATACAACTAGAATGGTTTTAATACTGTTTCCTCATCATTTAAATTTGCCTTACACACACACACACACAAGCTTGATCCAACTAAAGCTACTTAAAAACTGCTGCTTGGCCTGGTGTTGCCAATTAGATCTGTGCAAAATAAATCTATGGCCACAAGTTCACTTTAAAGGGATTCTGCCATGATTTTTATGATGTAGTTTTTATTTCTAAATAACATTGTTTACACTGTAACTGATTCCCTCTTCGATATAAAATTTCATTCCTGAACCAGCAAGTGTATTTTTTTTTGAGTTGTAATATTGGTGTGGCGCCATCTCAGGTCATTTTGCCTGGTCATGTGCTTTCAGAAAGATCCAGCACTTTAGGATGGAACTGGCAGGCTGCTGTTTTCTCCTACTCAATGTAACTGAATGTGTCGCAGTGGGACATGGATTTTACTATTGAGTGCTGTTCTTATATCTACCAAGCAGCTGTTATCTTGTGTTAGGGAGCTGCTATCTGGTTACCTTCCCATTTTTCTGCTGTTAGGCTTCTGGGGGGGAAGGTGATATCACTCCAACTTGCAGTACAGCACTAAAGAGTGACTGAAATTTATCAGAGCACAAGTCACATGACTTGGGGCAACTGGCAAATTGACGATATGTCTAGGCTTCAAAATTAAATATAAAAAAATCTGTGCTCTTCTGATAAACGGATTTCAGTGCAGAATTCTGCTGGAGCAGCACTATTAACTGATGCATTTTGAAAAAAATAATTTTTTCCCATGACTGCATCTCCTCTTGTGCAATGTTGACCAGTACAGTTCAGTTTCTTCCACACTTTATCAGATAAACATTATAGTCATGGTCTGGATTGCAGTCAGATTAATTAATTAAAATTATATCCTGCTAAAAAGTCTGTGGGGTCCACGGAAAGGCTTGGGGCTGCTTTATCCCCAAATAAACTCCAGGTTTCTGAGACAGTTTGGTTGTGATTTTATTTTTTAATTTTTGTTCTTGTATTGAATCTTCTTTATGAGGCCACTGACCCAAGCAAGCAAGCAGTTATGTGCAAGGTAGTGTGCGATAAGTAGAGGGAGGGCCTCAATTTGAAGATGTGTTATTGGTATTAATTTTAAAAACAAAGGTATAATTCACATATAATTTTCAAGTAGCATATCGATGATAATGACCTTTTCCCCCAATTGCTTTCTGTTTTTTTACCAGTTTCTAAAATCCAGGTTTTAAAAATTGAGTTGTTTTTTTTCCCTCGAGCCATATAAATTCAGTAAACTCAATCTTAAATTGTTTACATTGAGACATTAGTTGATACAATTGTCAGTAGCATCAGAGAAATAGCAATATTTAATATTACAATAGTAACAGTTGCTCTCTCCAAAAAAAAACTGCTGGCACCCTAGCCTGCTGAACTGCTACTGGAAAACATTACATTGGGAAAATTAATTCATTTTTATAGGGAATGTTCACCCAAAAGCAATTTCCAAAAAGCAATTTTCTGAGCAACTTTCCAATATGCATTCAACTTTGTTGAAGCTTGTTTAAAAAAAAAAAATTAGAAACCATAAAATTGTGGTTGATGGTTCCTCTAGTCAAGAACTGCATTTTTTTGCCCCTCTGAGGTGCCGTAGATGGCTGCAGCTGACATCAGAAAGTGACCTGTGCTGCTACTCTGCATGTTTAGTGTTTCCCCCCTCTATACAATGTATACGTCATACTTTAAGTCTGTGGACAGGAGAGGAGCTGTGCCAAGCAATGAGTAATGGCTCCTATATTATAGACTAATTCATTCGGCTGTCGTCTGTCATTTCCGTCCTTGGCAGCGCGCACTGCAATTAGGCCAAACTGGTGCACTGACTGCGTTTTATTGTTTAAAGGAGAACTAAACCATAAAAATTAATATGGCTAAAAATGCCATAGTCTATATACTAAACATATTGCATCAGCTAAACGTTTCAGCATCTCAATAGCAGCAATGATCCAGGACTTCAAACTTGTCACAGGGGGTCACCATCTTGGAAAGTGTCTGTGACACTCACATGGTCAGTGGGCTCTGAGCAACTGAAGCTTAGGGGTCGTTGCAAGTTATCAAGCAGAAAATGAGGTTTGTCTGTAATATAAACTTATGCTACAGGACTAATTATTAGATTCTGATGCTAATTGCACTGGTTCCTGTGCTGCCATGTAGTAAATATCTGTATTAACTACTAATCAGTCTTTTATTGGGACATTTATTCTATGCTTACTGTATATTGTGAGTCAGTCTATAAGCTCAAGAATAGAAAGATAAGTAATAAAGAATAGCAATATGAATACATTGGTATCCTTACAGGGCATTTGTTTTGGCATAGGGGTCAGGGACTCCCTTTTGAAAGCTGGAATGGGTCAAAAGAAAAATGCAAATCATTACAAAAAATATAAAAAAATATAAACAATGAAGGCCAATTGAAAATTTGTTAAGAATTAGCCATTCTATAACATATTAAAAGTTAACACAAAGGTAAACCACCCCTTTAAGTACCCTAGCAACCAGGCAACAGTGAAAGATGAATAGATAACCCAATAATAATTAAAAGCAATAGCAAATAACTATATATTAATTTCTTGTTGCTGTTTTAGGCACCACTATTTTTTTGTACACCTGCCAAAAGAAAGTTTGTTTTACTTATGACAAATGGGCATATCCACCATCAGAGGCTTAATTGTTTAGCTATGAGTGTTTTGAAAGGTACTGTGTTAAAGGCCGTTACCCTTTGTATCCTTTACCATCTCCAGTCAAGTGCAGACTATGTGTAGCAGCAGAATAGAGCAAGCTCGGCTGAGGACATGACCTTGGGGACACCATTGCTGACGTGACAGATGGCATAGTCACATAGGCTGGAGGCCTCACTTTCAGCATATTATCCAGCTGACCAGATTGGGTGGGTGTGGGGAAAAACAAAAGGTATTTTGGTCACCAGTACTGATCTGGGGGCAATCCAAAGGCTTAAAGGAACAGTATCACCAAAAAAGTTTTAAAAGTAATGAAAGTTTTAAAGTAATGAAAATATCATGTAGTGTTGCCCTGAACTGCTAAAACTGATGTGTTTGCTTCAGAAACACTACTATAGTTCATATAAACGAGCTGCTGTGTAGCAATGGCGGAAATTGAAAAAAAGGCTATGTGGCACAGGTTAAACAGTGGATAACAGATAACACCATTATGTTCTACAGAGCTTATCTGCTGTGTAACCTGAGCCTTTTCTCCTTTGAATGGCTGCCCCCATTGCTACACAGCAGCTTCTTTATATAAACAATAGTAGAGTTTCTGAAGCAAACACACCAGTTTTACCAGTGCAGCAGAACACTGCATTATATTGCATCACTTTAAAACACTTTCATTTTTTCATGTTACTGGTCCTTTAAAGGGATACTGTCATGGGAAAACATGTTTTATTTAAAATAGTGCTGCTTCAGCAGACATCTGACCTGCAACCCATTTTTCAAAAGAGCAAATAGATTTTTTTTAAATTTAATTTTGAATTCTGACATGAGGTAGACATATTGTTAGTTTCCCAGCTGCCCCCAGTCGTGTGACTTGTGCTCTGATAAACTTCAGTCACTCTTTACTGCTGTACTGCAAGTTGGAGTGATATCACCCCTCCCCCCCCCCCCAGCAGCCAAACAAAAGAACAATGGGAAGGTAACCAGATAGCAGATTCCTAACACAAGATAACAGCTGCCTGGTAGATCTAAGAACAACACTCAATAGTAAAATCCTGGTCCCACTGAGACACATCAGTTCTAATAAGTAGGAGAAACAACAGCCTGCCAGAAAGCAGTTCCATCCTAAAGTGCTGGCTCTTTCTGAAAGCACATGACCAGGCAAAATGACCTGAGATGGCGCCTATACACCAATATTACAACTAAAAAAATATATACACTTGCTGGTTCAGGGATGACATTTTATATTGTTGAGTGAATTATTTGCAGTGTAAACAGTGTCATTTTGAAATAAAAACTACACCATAAAAATCATGACAGTATCCCTTTTATCATTGCTGTGGGATCAGATTATTTATGCCACTGACAGCAGTGATGGGGGGGGTCCATGTATATAATCGCCACTACTAATGAGCTTTATTAAAAGTACTGGTATCAGTAATAAATAAGATACGATCCACAGGCCACTGGGCTCATTTTTATTTTTAATGTTATTCTTATGGATATTTGCATTGAAAAGGGTTACATAGGTCTAGCAGAGGAGATGAGAGATCAAATTCAATAGTTAATTAGTAGGGTGTCCCAGTGCAGAGTAGACTCCATTACTATTGAGGTGTGAATGCCATGTGCACGCTGATCTGCGTTTTCTTGGCGTAGGTATACCAGATATGTACCAGTTAACACGTAGAATAAAAGAGCAACTTCCATGCTGGTTGTTTAAGTGCTTTGCCTTTTTGGCAATGAATTCTCAAAGAATTCTCAAAGCTGATTTGTTTAACAGGATTATAGAAATCTCATTTTGACGGCTAGAAGTTGAAGCCTGCATGACACTATGCAAATGGCACTAAATTGGATGTCACCAAATTCTTAATGACCTTTCTATCTGTTATGCAAAGCAGAGCAAATATTCCTATGTAATGAACGGAGTGTAGATGGGGCATTTCCAGCCTATATTCATATGCATTAGGCACACTGCATACAGTTGTTGTTTTTTGTTTTGTTTTTTAAAGCATTCTCCAGTTTTTATTCATGTCCTTGTTTCCCGTGGGGGGCCCTGAATGTATTTATGAACTAAATCACAGCACAGGATCAATGCAAACATTAACAGCAGAAGAAATAAAAAGTGAATTGTTGCTTATGATGTCCTACCTCATAGTTTCAGCTATGCAGCAACCTATTCTATTTCATGCTCAATATGTTGGTCACTTTTCAACACTTTTTTCAGTTCAGTTGGTTTCAGATCGTTCACCAAAAATAAAAATAAAAATTTCTTTTTGTGACCGTTTTTCTAATATTGAAGTTGAAAGTTTCATTTTTCATCTTCTTATGTCTTTCTTTTATGTTTTGTAAACTGTTCTCAATGGATATCAGTTACTAAGTTTCTTATCTTTGTCCCTGCTATTTTCAGATAGATCACCAGAAATAAGGACTTTTTCCAATTACTTTTCATTTTCTATGTGTCACCATTTTCCTTATATTGAAGTGTAAAGTGTCATTTTTCACCTTCTGAAGCAGCCCTGGGAGGGAGGGGTCGCCGACCTTGTAAACTGTTCTAAATGGATACCTTTAGTTGATACATTCCATTCCTTTGTCCCTGCTGAGCAGAATCTCTGTGTTTCATTACAGGTAGTTGTTAGAATTGATACAATAGTTGCTTATACTCCAGAGATGCTGCTGAGAAATGTATCAACTAAAACATTCAACTTTAAACATAGATTTTGGAAAAACAGTAAACAATAAATAATGGAAAGTAACTGAAAAAAGTCTTTATTTCTGGTGAACAATCTGAACACTGAACTGAAAAAGTGTTTGTAAGGGGGAAAACCCCTTTAAAGGCAGCTGTTAGAATTGATACAATAGTTGCTAATATTACACAGATACTGCAGAGAAATGTATCAACTAATGGAGCAAATTGTAACAGTTCAGAATCTGCACTTGAATTACTGAGCTGCCAGACTCCAACACCAGAGACAGGAACACAAACACTTTAAACATCTGATGTAACAGTCAAAAATAAAACATGGAAAGCAATTGAAAAAAGTTTATTTTTGTTTTTTTCTTTAATTCTGCTGAACAATCTAAAAAGAACTGAACTGAAAAAAGAGTTGACACATTTATTTGTCACATTTATTTATTTATATTTTTGTGCTATTTAGAGCTGATTTTATACAGTATTTTTTAAAGCCAAAACTTTGAAATTGTATTGTTTTTCATTTTTTAATAGCTTCTGCGGGATCTAGACACATTGCAAAAATCCTTGGAAATGTGATTGTGCTAGAGTCCTGCAGCGGGTCGGGTATCCGCAAAAACCTGCGGTACCCTGCGGGTTTTAGGTAGGAATTTCAGAAGCGGGTATAGACGAGGGTCGGCGGTTCTCCGGGTTTGCGGTTTGGGTCGCGGGTCTTCTTAATAGCGAGTTTTACTTCTTTTTTTTTCTGATCACGCCAACTTCCAATGATGTTACTTCCGGTTTCTTGATGGTCAGCGGGTTGCGGATAATGTACTTGCAGGTCTGGTCGGGTAGCGGGTGCGGGTCGGGTTTAACAAATTGGTTCCGCACAGATGCATCAAGGCAACAGTGAATTTCCCTCTATATAGACAACAGTAGGGGATATTTACAAAGCACAGTACAGGGTGCAAAGTGCAAAAAAAAGGACATTTCTTTTGCACATTTATGCCCTGCCCTTCACATATCTGAAATGCATTAAAGTTGCTTTATTGGCCCCAAAAAGTAGATATATACAAGGCAACGTTTCGGACCCCACTGGGCCCTTTCTCAAGCCTTGAGAAAAAGGGCCCAGTGGAGTCCGAAATGTTACCTTGTATGTATCTAATTTTTGGGGCCAATAAAGCAACTTTGATGCACTAATCTTCAACTCTGTGGTGTGCTACAGTGTACCTGGTTTTCTATATGTTTCTTGGATCACAGGCGGATGATCCTCCCATTTAGCACCTTACCCATCAAAAAGGGTTCCTTCTGCGGGTAGAAGCTCTTCATATTTGTGTGGAGTTGATTTGAATTAGAAACTGGAATAGGAATCGGAGAGTGCTTGAATAGTAATTGCATGGACTCCACAAATATGTTTCTAAAAGAGTGAAAAGAAGAATATGTTAATTCATATGTAGCATTGTTTAAGATCTAAAACTCTCTGTTTTCCCATGAGTTTTGGTATAGAGCTGCATCGTTATTGATGGTGTGAGCTGTGATCCCTGTCCATGTGATTGGTTGCTGAGCTTCCACCTACGTTAGAAAGTTCTGCTAAAAACAAGAGAAATGTTGCAATCGGACATGCCTGGATCATATAATATTGGGAAAAAGACCCAACTATTGGATGATTTTGTGGGACCATCTACAAAATAAAGTGACCACCCTTTGACCTGCCATTCACCCTCTTCTTGCATTAGGTGTCAAAGGAAAAGGAGCACTCATTCGACCTCCCTATCTTCCATCATACTTGTCTTTGTGTTCACAGAAGAAGACTGATTGGTGCCAGCCTTAAGAGGCCCCATGAAAGCCTTGTACCTTTCTCTGATTCCCCTGATTGATGCATTTGGTGAATCTCAACAGGATTCATTCAAGTGCTGAAAACCAGTTCACTCGCTCACTCTCTCTTTTGAGTCATCTACCCCTTAGATGCGCAGTTCCCAATCCTGCACAGGGTAGATAAATGAAGTGACTGGATACATTTCACAGATGACTGCTACCCCCCAAAAGCATTTTCTATTATGTATGACCTGAAAAGGAGCACTGTTGTGTCATTGTCACTTTTTAAAATGATTCTCTTGTCTTTTCCTGTTTGCCACACTCTATAAATATTGCTTTGATTTGATTGTACTTTTAAAGGCATTACAGTCTGCAATTACAGTCTTCTGTTCTGATACTTCTTTTAGAAACAATGTTAGGAGTTTACTGTACTTTTTTTTTTTAGAATGTACCATAAATATTACAAAAAAAAAAAAAGTTTGTGACCCCCTTAACAAAAAGTTACAATTATCCATAGAAAAAAATATATATTACAGTTATGGGACCTGTTATCGGTAATGTTTGAGACCTCAGGTTTTCCGGATAATGGATCTTTCTGTAATTTGTATCTTCATACTTTAAGACAATTAGAAAATCATGTAAACATTAAAGAAACGCAATACATTGGATTTGCATCCAATAAGGATTAATTATATCTTCGTTTGGGTCAAGTACAAGCTACTGTTTTATTATTACAGAGAAAAAGGAAATACTTTTTAAATATTTAGATACAATGGAGTCTATGGGATGACTATATATGTATGTATATTAATATATATATATATATATTAAGTAATATAGTACTGCACTCAGAGTGAGAGAAAATATATTACACTCGTGTGTTTCTACAGTATTAAATAATAAAAGTACATGTTTAGGTTCCGTTATCCAGAAAGCTCCAAATTACGGAAAGGCCATCTCCCATAGACTCCATTTTATCCATATAATCCACATGTTCAAAAATCATTTCCTTTTTCTCTGTAGTAATAAAACAGTATCTTGTACTTGATCCCAACTAAGATATAATTAATCCTTATTGAAAGCAAAACCAGCCTCTTGGGTTTATTTAATGTGATTTTCAAGTAGATTTAAAGGTATGAAGATCCAAATTACAGAAAGATCCATTATCTGGAATGCCCCAGGTCCGTGCATTCTGGATAACAGGTCCCATACCTGTATAGAAAATACATTAGTAGATCGATGCATAACTACAACTGCTTCTAGCCAATTATGTTTTTTTTTTATTCATGCTTTGTTTTAGTGATGCACCGAATCCACTATTTGGGAATCCTACAATCCGTGGTGAAAGATTTCGCCCAATACTGAACCTAATCGGAATTCTAATTTGCATATGCAAATTAGGGGCTGCAAAGGAAAAATTTGTTAAAAATTTATCTTTTGTGACAAAAAGTCACTTGATTTCCCTAACCATCACTAATTTACAAATGCAAATTAGGATTCGGATTCTGTTCGGCCAGGCGCAAGTATTCGCCGAATCCTGCTGAAGTATGCCGAAACCCAAACCGAATTCTGGATTCGGTGCATTCCTACTTTGTTTACACTAGGTCTATAAAGGTTTTGCTTACTTGGCTTACATATATTCCTCTGAACTCAGCCCTTTAAGTACAGGTATGGGACCTATTATCCAGAATGCTTGGGACCCGGGGTTTTCCAGATAACGGGTCTTTCCATAATTTGGATCTTTCGATCTAAAGTCCACTAGAAAATCATGTAAAATTAAATAAACCCAATAGGCTGGTTCTGATTCCAATAAATATTAATTATGTCTTAGTTGAGATTGGGTACAAGGTACTGATTTATTATTAAAGAGAAAAAGGTATGTACACATGTATCCACTGCATTTTAATTATGCCCAGAAGGTGATGTTGGTATATTCAGTCGATGGCCGTTAACGTTTTCCATACCAACCATAATGCATTATATACCAATGTGATCGGAGTAAATTAGTATAGTAAATGGCATTAGTAGCCGTTTCTGCAATTTAAAAACAGACGTCACCTTTTTAGCACTCAAACAAATAGAGTAGATTCCCTTCTAATAAAATAATCCACATTTTTAAAAATTTGGATTATTTTATTAGAAGGGAATCTATGGGAGACGGCCATTCCGTATTTCGGAGCTTTCTGTATATATGGTTTCCGGATAACAGATCCAATACCTGTACAATGCAGTACATGTTGGTAGCCTCTTATTTTCTGTGCCTTTGGTATATTTCTTTAAGCTTTATCAAAAGAACCATGCTGCACTAATGCTTTAAAATGGGAAATAATGAAAGTGGAAAGTAATCGTTTTAATGACCAAATTAGCATTTTCTTTGCTTGTCTGTTTCCATCCCATTGTAGTGCAATTAGACAGTGATTTATATGATTTGCCTAAAGGAGGAAGCCAGTAAATATGTTAAGAGATTATTTGATCTACAAACCCTCAGAGAAACATCCAGTAGACTTCTCAGGCTTGATTTTAAGGTTTCATAGTCTTTTGGACATATTTAACCGTTCTTAAAATGCCTTTTGTAATTCGATTGTTTCCAACTGTTTGTTTGCATTGCTAAAAAGGTGACGTCTGTTTTTAAATTGCAGAAACGGCTACTAATGCCATTTACTATACTAATTTACTCCAATCGCATATAATGCATTGTGGTTGGAATGGAAAACGTTAACGGCCATCGACTGAATATACCAACACCACCTTCTGGGCATAATTAAAATGCAGTGGATTCATGTGTACATACATTTTTTAAAATGCTTTTTGCCTCCATATGTGCCCACAGATGTCTAAGAGGCAGGATTACTCTCATGTTAGTTTTCCATTCATACTCCAACTGTGTCCTCACGAGAAATTGCATTTAGTTACTTTTAACATATTTATCCCTGAGAGCATTTTTTTCTCACTCTGACACAATATCCTCATGAGAGTTTGGTCAATATTTAGATGAGAGTAACACCTTATTACTCAAATAACAATATTTTTCCATTGTTACTATTCTGAGTTTTGCTCTGTTTTTACGCTCAGATTATGGGGCAGATTTATCAAGGGTCAACGTGAGAAATAGAATTCAATTTTTTGAGGTTTTTTTTGCCAAAACGGTCAAATTCGACTAGGAAATTGTTAAGATTCAATTCGAGTTTTTTAAAAATTAAATTTTCGAGATTTATCATACACTGGTCCTTTAAGAACTTGAATTAGACTATTCGCCACCAAAAACCTGTGAATTGCTCGTTTTAGTCAATAGAAGATGTCCTGGGATCAATGTGGAGTTGTTTGGAGCCTTCCTGACATTCAAGTTTGTTTCAGAGAAAATACTTGTATCAAGTTTTTAAAACTCAATTCGAATTTGATTCGTGTTTTCGGGCCAATTCACCCGAGTTTGAAAAATTTGATTTGTTTAATAAATTTCGATTGGTCGAATTTAGAATTCATGGGAGTTTTAACTTGAATTTGAAATTCAACCTTTGAGAAATGTGCCTCTTAGGGGGTTATGTACTCAACTCCGAATGAAAAAATCACGAAAAATTTGTAATTTTTTTTTTTATTATTAAACCCTGAGGATGGAAAAGTCTGAATCTGAAAATCCGGCATCTCAGACCTGTCGAGGTTGCATATAAGTCAATGGGAGAAGTCCCAGTGATTTTTTGATGTGTGAAGGGTTTCATGCAATACCCCAAAGTTTTCAGAGATTTCGGGTAAAAAAAGAAAATCTGTTCCCCCTGTTTCGGGAAAATGTAATAATAAATAAGCGTAAAAAACTGGAGCGGGTTTCATCGGAGTTTGTAGCAGAAAATATTGAGATAAATTCGGAGTTTGATAAATAACCCCCTTAGTTTTTCTTACCTTTCAAGGAGTGGTTCACCTTTAAGCTAACTTTTAGTATGTTAAAGAATAGCTAATTATAAGCAACTTTTCAATTTGTCTTCATTATTACTCTATTATAGTTTGCTTTCTTCTGTAGCTACAAATTTATAGTTTTTGCTACTTTTTCTTATTCCTCTTTCTATTCAGGCCCTCTCCTATTCATATTCCAGTCTCTTATCCCAATCAAATCAGGGTTGTTAGGGTAATTTGGACCCTAGCAACCAGATCACCGATATTGCCAACTGGAGAACTGCTGAATAAAAAGCCCAATAACTCAAAAAACGCAAATAATAAAAAAAATAAACACCAATTATATATCTTCCAATTTGAAAAGGGATATCCACCATTGATTTCTGCAGGACCCCGACAGGTTTGAGATGGAGTATTTTCGAATTCTGAGTTTTAGCAGCTTCAGGGTATCATAAATCTTGAAAAATTGGAGTTTTCCCCTTCAGAAGCCCAACCAGAAAAATTCGAGCTCCAATAAATAATCTCCTTAACGTTAGCTACTCTTGAAAGTATTCCTTTGCTATTCTAGTACTAGTATTTCATTAAGCTAGTATCCCATTGCTAGTCATGTTCAGTAATATTTTGGTTTTGTTTATCCAATGAAATCTCCAGTGTAAATAAAATACGGGGTGATAAAGATGTCTAGACTCCTTGGGGCCACTTGCTCTCTTCTGAAACCAGATAAGGCTGTGGGGATGTGTTATCAGGCAGAAAGTTAGTAGCTGGAGAAGTTGCTAGTCTATTGCACTTATCAGTTGCACTCTGTGACAGAACCTGGCAGTTGGCAAAGAAATAAGGATACATATAATTATTTACGCTTTTATTTAATTTACCTGTTCAATATTCCACTTGTGCCAATTTGTTTTGCTGTTCATTGTTCTGCCTATGACATAAGCAGATGCGTTTCTCATTACATATGATAAGCAATGCAAATAGAATGTCTTTTTGTTTTTCAGCAGGTTTATGCAACTGCAATGATGTCCCCACGTCCTTTCCCAGTGCTTTGTCTGGTTCCAGCACTCCAGTCTCCATTTCCCACGTACTACAACCAGCAGCAGCAGCTCATTTGCAGCAAGGAGTCACCTCTTCCCCTTCATCATCAGTCACTGTTTCAGCAAGCACCACAGCAACTCAGGTACATACGCCTTGTATTTGCTCTCCAGCTATAAAAAGTGTGCTGTATGCTGGTGGCAATAAACCAAATTATCATGAAAAAACACTAATCTATACAATCATTGGGATAAGCTTACCGATTTCCAAGTTGGGCCGGGTGCTCATGCCGCAGACCTTCATCATAGGGGAGTAATTCACGACAAAAACAGCATTAGGCAGGAACCAATCCGGAACATACAACAAAAGTAGAATCCAAGAGCCAAAAATTGAATATAAAAATATGATACTTTATTTAACATTACATCTAAAAGAATAATGCCTGACGCATTTCGTGTCACGCAAGGACACTTAATCATAGGCTAAACTTTTTGAAATACACACAAAGTATTTAAAGGAAATATCGGGCTGATCCAATTGTGGGCCCCGTACACTGGGCAATAAGATGACGACTTAATCTGTCTGCAGCTTATATCTGCCCTTATATGACGGCCTTTACAGTGACAAGGAGATGGCCACAGATGAATGTGACATGCACAGATGCATTGGGCAGCAGCAGTAGAACTACTGTGTGTACGTGCCCCAAGAGCAAAAGGGGGTGGAGGGTTGGTCCCTTCCAGAATCCCAGGGCTTCAATAATAAACCTTTGCATTGCAGCCTTAGAGCATTTTATCACACTTTTAAAAAATGCAGCATCTTACCTTTGCAACATCAGTCCTTGAAAATTGAATGTCTATTATAGCCATGGCTAGCAACAACGCACATTCTCCTGAGACCAAAGTATTGTATATAATTGGATGTCTCTTTGTATTCATCCTTTTTTTTGTGTTCAGAGCTCTTTGTGAGGGCTGCATATGTCACAGGGGTAGCTAAAGTGGGCAGGCTAATGAATGCTCATTGAATATAACACATGCCCGATTGAATAAAGTATTTGAGTACTGTATTATCTTCAAGGCTGTTAATTCATTGCAGAGCATAAAACGAATGCAGGATAATATGTATACTGCACGTATTTGTTTTCATATATCCCGTCGACGGGTCATTTTCTCAGCTTTTCTTGCTGGGTTCAGCTCTCTGCTGCCATTTTTCATTTTTATCTTATCCACTAATCATTGTTCTTTTTAGTATGCCTTTAAACTATTGGTGCTGCAATCATTTGTCAAACAAAACATGCACAGCTGTTTACATACCACCCTCTCACAAGAGGTCTCCTTATAAAAGAAAGAGAGCTTGGTAACTATAACAGCATCCAGGAATGCAGGTACTTGATTTGTATGAAAAAAAACACACAGGCGATTATAACCCAACAATGCATGCGGGAATGTACATTTTAAAGGGGTCCTCCACCATTTAAATAAGGTAAGCAATCCAAGCAACTTTGCAATATACTTCAATTAAACGTTTTCAATGGTTACTTTTTTTATGGTCAAAACGGTTAAATCGAATTTGAATAACTCCATAATTGAATTTAAGTTTTTCAAAAAAATTCAGCTTTCGAGAATTATCATACTCTGGCCCTTTAAGAACTCGAATTTGACTATTCGCCACCTAAAACCTGCCAAATTGCTGTTGAAATCCCAGGGGATCATTTTGGAGTTTTTTGCAGCCTTCCTGACATTCAAGTTTTTTTTGGAGAAAAAACTCGAATCGAGTTTTTAAAATTCTAATTCGATTAGAGTTTTCGGGTCGATCCTATTTACCGAGTTTAAAAAAATTAGATCTTTATAATATAATTCAATTGGCCGATTTCATGGGAGTTTTTAAAAAAAAAAACAAAAAAAAAACACAAACGAAAAAGAAATTTGACCCTTGATAAATGTGCCTCTAAGTGTCAGACCCAGGGGGATAAACAAAAACACTCCCTTTACCTGCAAAACCGTTGAACATTTTAATTCATGTATATTGGAAAGTTGCTTAGAATGATGTTTTCCTTTAATATCAGTGGCAGGTATTGGGCATTGTGATCCAGACATGGGGTGGGGGGGGGCTTCATTTATAAACGCTGGGCAAATTTGCCCCTGGGCAGTGACCCATAGCAACCAATCAGTGATTAGATTTTTTCAGCCAGTTGCAGGTTGAACACTGAATCATTTGATTGGTTGCCATGGGTTACTGCCCAGGTGCAAATTTGCCCAATGTTTATTAATAGCCCCATTGCGTTTCTCCACTTTGCTCTTTCTTGACTGAATTGGCATTCCAATGGAATTATAATTGATATTTAATTGGGGATTCTTTTGAGTCTGGCACACTGGAAAATGTCATTAGCAAAGGAGTCACATTTCTGTGTAAAAATAAATAGAGAGATTTATTAAACCTCGACCCTGGAAATAACTTGAATCTAAAACTTGTCATGTAGGAGTCAATGGCAGAGGTCCCTTGAACCATTTTAAGATGTTAATAGCCTGCATGATGTTTGATGAAGGCTTGAACTTCCATGCAAATTTTTCTTAAATTAGAAACCATGCGAGTTGTGAGTTCATTCAAAGTTTAAAAAAACTCAAAAAAATGTGACCTTTGATAAATACCCCCCAAAGTGATCTAAGCATTTTGCAACAGCTCTTAAAGTCGTACACATACAAACGTTCCTTTTCTAAAGCTCAGACTTAAACGGAGGACCTTATGGGCTTTAGGCCAATGACACACAGTGCTATTTGTCGCTCCACACTTTAAAGGGGAATTCACAAAAGTGTCGGTAAAATAAGTAAACCAGAAGTGGCGGTCGACAAATTTGTAAAATGTCGCATGAACGGCAAATTCACAAAGGCGGATGTTACCATCTCTGAATGTCTCGTAAGTCTGTCAATTTTCTAAAATGTCGTATATCTTTTCATCGTACAAACGACATTTACCAAGACTTTTCAAAAGACAATTTGACAGACATTTTCGTTTTGGAGAGCCTAAAGTGTCTGAAAAATTGTCGGTAAAAAAAATGAGTTTACAAGTAATTCTTAAAAATGTCGGGAAAAGTGGCGCCGAAAAAACCACGCCCACTTTTAACGACACTAATTCAAAAGTGTCGTACATGTCGGAAAATTGGCGGAGAAATGCTCTGTGAATTTGTCGGCTGTTGCTACGACACTTTCTACGACATTTTAAAGACATTTTTTCGTTCCCGACACTTTTGTGAATTCCCCCCTTTGTCTCTGCAGCTAAACGCCAGTAAATAACCTGAGATCATGTGATTGCTCAAGTATGCATGCAAAGGTATTTTTGAGCAATTTAAGTGTTTTAACAAAATTCTCAATATTGTCTATTGCAGGGTATTTTGCTTAATTTATTAGCTGCAACAAAGCGACAAAATAGCACAGTGTGTCATTGCCCTTATAGTTTTAAAGTTGTATATGAAAGATCATTACATTTAAAATACAAAGAAATTCAGTATCACTCAAGCTCTTGGTTTATGCTTCAGCTGCAGAACCTTGGAAACTATCAGAGATCTACGAAGTTTCTATTCAGGGGTCTTGGGAACTGCATTTTTGTCTTTTGTCAATATTTGTCTTTATTCAACATTGAGAGGTTTAACCACTATTTGGACTATTCCAACCCTATTTGAAGGGTTGGTTCTAGTGATGTGCGGGCCGGCCCGATACCCGCGGGACTTGTTCGGACAACCGCGCACGGTCCTTTCTGGGTCGCAGGCAGGTGTGGGTTGAACGACCTTCCAAATGCCGCCTTACAACTTCCTGGTTGAAATTTTATAGACATGCGCCTCTCGCCCCGCCCCTTTTGTGACGTCATTGGTTGGACGGGGCAACGCAGGTCTATAAAAGGAACCCAGAAGTCAGGTTTGGGCGGGTGGTGGTCGGAAAAAGCCCGACCCGCACATCACTAGTTGGTTCATCTTTAGGTTAACTTTTAGTATGTTATAGAATGTCTAATTACTAAGCTATTGACCCTCATTTTTTCTTTTATATAGTGTTTTAATTGTTTGCTGCCACCTTCTGACTCGTTCCAACTTTCAAATGGGGGGGTCACTGACCCGAGCTAAAAAATGCTCTGTAAGACTACAAATGTAATGTTATTGCTACTTTCTATTTCTAAACTTTCTATTAAGACCCTCCCCGATTCATATTCCAGTCTCTCATTCAAATCAATGCATGGTTGCTAGGGTCATTTCTACCCTAACAACCAGACTGCCGAAATTCCAAACTGAAGAGCTGCTGAATAACTCAAAAACCACAAGTATTAAAAAAAAAAATGAAAACCAATTGCAAATGGTCTCACATTGTACAGAAAGTTAATTTAAAGATTTAAGAATGGCCTTTATTGTCAACCACAACTTCTTTAGGGGTTTAAATACTTGCTGTTGTCCTATATTTTCTCATTGATCTTCCCCAAAGGATATTTCTATACATTTTATAATTGTATTGGCCTGAATGACAATAGCAAACTTTGGTACAATGGTGAAGGCATCTGAATTCCTTCTTTATTTTGGCAAGCAATTAGATCTTGAGTGTTATAGGAAGAAAATTTAAAATCCACCCCCTCCCTTTTTTTTTTTTTTTTTAAATGAAGGAAGAGCTAGAGGGTGTGGGGGTAAAAGCAGAAGGAATTTGGAACGAGAAGGGGAATTGTTGGTTAGCATGTGACCCAACAGGAAGAACAAAGGCATCCCAGTACTAGAGTAATCCTGTATTCGCTCTAATTAAAATCCTTCCAATCTTATTTAGCCCTTGTTCCAGGGAGATTGGCTTCACATTGAAATGATCATTCAGGGCGAGTGAAGTGAAGGCAGTTGCATGATTGGGCCCGGTGCTGCATGCTGAGCCAGCTGCATCTCATGTTTGCCTCTTAGCACTAAATGCTTTCTGCCTCCGAGCTGAGGCTTATTTAGTTTGGCTTATCTGGTGCTGCTGTAGCAACCATCAGTCTCCAGGCAACCGAGCCACATTGACCTCTTCATTGAACTGAGTGTAGCGGGACCTCAATTTAGCTGCCTGAGACAATAGTGATGGAGTTGAATGTGAAAACCATGTGGTCTAATAGAATTTCCGGTTCTTTATTCACCCCCCCCCCCACGCCTTTAATATTAAACAATTTTGACGGTATTAAACTGCTAATCAAACGATTCACCACTTTATTTCACCTGCGTTTGCGGATTTCAGGCAGCGGCTGCCTCTTCTTTATATTTCACCTTCTTTCCAAGTTTATATTTATGCGTCAATAGGGTCCATGATTCCATTCAGCTTCTTCAGAAAGTCGATTTCAGGTCCAGAGTGTATTAAACTAGAAGCACCGCGTCATGTTTCCAAATCTAAATCTATATATATATATATATATATATATATATATATATATATATATATATATATATATATATATATATATATATATATATATATATATATATATATATATATATATATATATGTTATTCCAAACCTAGTTTCTTGTTTTCATTTCAGAAATATCAGTGAACAAAAACTCATATACGCCAGATGGTGTGTTCGTTTTAAATATTTTGGACTATGCCATAACATAGAACTAATGTTTTTTTTATACGGTTTCAATTGCCTGAAACCAAATAAGATGTTGTAGTCTATCTAGCAGGGAAAACCATTTTTAAATTCTGCCAGAATTGTTAACATTCAGAAATCGTTATTTCTATACAAACCATGCAAAAACGAATACATTGATTATAATATGGTTTCCACCCCAATAGCAAGGCCTGTACAGTAAAAGTCCAGTTTCTTATACACAGATGTGTGGAAGCCCCATATAACCAATGCATACCAGGTGCAGCATGCATGCCTATGTACTTTAATAGAGTGTTTCAGTGTAAATGCCAGTTTAATGGCGTCGCACCCTATCATTAACTGTTGCGGTAATTTAATATCAAAAGTGATATTTCTTTGATTTAAATAAAGAAAAAAAAAATGAGGTGTGTTCGCATGTAATTTGGAGGCACAAAGCAACATTTCCCCTGCCCAGCATTGTTCAGCTGAATTTTCCCATAATAGTAACACAATGATGGAATGACATTGAGCTGAAGGAAGATATCTGTGGTCTTAAAATGTCATTTAAATAGACTGTCTGTCAGTTATAATGTCTGCTCGCCTTCAGCTCTCATAAAAATCTTGCCTTTCTTGGTGTCACCGGCATGAGCTTAATAGCATGTCAGAGTTTTAATTTTTGACAGTTAATTCACTTGCAGACAAAATGACTAGTAAAGGTAGAAATGGCTGACTACATGGCAGGGGGTCATTTGTTTTTGATTCTTTGAGTTATGTGAAATACAGAGTTGCTGGTTAAAAAACGACTTTTCTTTTTACATGAGTTTATGTATAAATTTTAAAGAATGTTTATTAACAAGCATATTTCATATGATTACAACCAAGTTTTTAATACCTCCAAAAGCGGTTATATTTTATTAATACACAGGGTAGTGTTCTTTTAGGTGATCCATTACAGCATTAAACGTGTAAACATCCAGACTTTGGGACAAATTCTGTTCATGTTTTTTAAACTCCAATATCTGCACTCAGAGCTGACAGCAGTAGTATTTGTACCCGGTGATCTGAGCATTTCATTATATTAATGGCTGACTCGAAGAGTTTCATACTCCCAGCCACCAAACAGTTCTTTAAATGTTGTTTATGGTCTCTGATGTTCTATATTGATGCTCACTTTCCTTTTACTTCATTGTTTTAGGAAATTAAATCAGACCTAATATACCTACACTCAGGGTTATTTATCAAAGGTCAAATTGTTTTTTCCATGAAAAATTTGAGTTTTCGGGGTATTTTGCAGTTAAGAATCAAATTTTCTGGTTATAAAAACCTTGAAAAATGTGTTCCATTGTGTGATCCATTTGAAGATTGTAATAGCCTTCATGATTGAGGTTTTTTTTTTTTCGTGGGTTTCACTCGAAAATGCAATCAATTAGTGCAATTTGAGTTTTCCCCCCCGAAAACTCGATCAGTTTGAGTTTTACAGCTTTTCACCCAAACTACACTGATTTGAGTTTTTTTCTTAAATCAGAAACCATTCGAGTTGAGTTCATTCAAAGGTCTAAAAAAGCTCACAAAGCTCTGCAATTTGACCTTTGATTAAAAAAAACCCTAAATTTAAAAAAAATCATTCATAATATTTCAGTATACAGATACTGCAGAATACTGTTATCAGTTTTAATAAAGATATTTGCCATGGAAAATCACAATTTTTTTATCTCTTGTATTATGATGTATGCTTCTCTTCAAAAGTACTATTATAAGTTCATTTTTTTTATTGCTAGTGCCCGCTAAAGAACATACATTTGTATTAATCCTTGAAGTCACTTAAAATATTTTTACGTTTTAGAAAGGAAATCACATTTATAGCAATTGAGAATTGTTCGATTTTGTAAATTTTCTGTGTTTCCCAAGTCATGGCCAGTCTATGTCTGCATAAAAGATATTAAAATATAAAATGGAAAACTCCCCCTTTGGACAAACATCACAGTTTTATGACGATACTGAATATTTTTTTATTTAATTCTATAATTCACCATCCAATAGGCAATCCCCCCCCCCGTACAGCAAAAACTCATGATCTCTGTTTTTTTGTGCAGTCTGCCTCTTTCTACTGACAATTCAGGCTTAATTCACTTACAGCCCAACGCAATGACAATATTCCCCACAAGGTTGATCTGGATAGTTTTTTTGCAGGTTTTCTGCAAGTCCTGCATGTTTGATCAAAGCAATCCAACCTCTTGCAACTATAGCACATAACATTAGTGGCATCAAAAGGAGAATGGGAAGATCCGATGTTTAGGGCTGCTGAGGTTATCACTGTTATGTGTATATTTATTTTAAAAAAAATCCTTTTTTTTCCTTCTCTTTGTTACAAGGTTTTTTATTTTTATCTTCCAATGGCTTCTAATGATTGTATTAGAAACCAAGCACTGAGCAAATGTATAATTTGGTTAATTCACTTTATTTATCAGGGAAGCTCTTCCATTTTCACTGAATGGGACTGTTTATTTGTTTAAATACTTTCGAGATGACTAGTGATTTGAGACTTTAACACACTGGGCGCCAGCAACTCTCCCTGTTGACCAGGAGGTTAACTCTGTCCCATCTCAATACAAATAAATGCACAGGAAGTGACCAGTCTACGTGACCCCCATTTAGTTTTTTTCATCACAGAAGACATAGAAGAATTTAAAAGAGAGAGGATTTAAGCAAACAAGCATACAACGCGCTGTTCATCTGATTGAAAGAGTTCAGATTCGCTGACTGGAGGGGAAAATTAAAACAGGAAAAGAAAACTTACATGACTTAGAGTAGAGCAAATCTGCGGAGTGTTGAAGCAACCGCCAGTATCATATGAGATCTTCTGTAAATTGTATTTAGCACATCAACTGCCTCCGTTATCAAGTAACAAAATCCCCCACTATAGAGTAATAAAATAAGAGGCTTATTGATGGTGTATAAACTGATTAAAGCAGTCTCCAAGTTGGTTTTCCATACATGAGATGACACCAGAGAATACGGTGGAAGAGAGTTCAGTAATGGTTTAAGTACAATGAAATCCCTCCCCCTTCTTTATGGAAACTCAACTTGCAGGCATTTTAGCATTAGCCTAAACAATGGATCTGAATATGTTAAGCCCCTAACAATTAGGGAGCAGTTTGGGGCATTGAATAATGTCGAATGATGCAATTGAATCTGACAGCTTCAACAGTCAGCCCCCTCATGGGACCTGAAAGTTGTTCACACTTGGTTTCATCTCTCATCACACGCTGAGTATTAAAGCTCTAGTTGTCCGGAGCCTAGGCAAAAAAATGTGGGGGCTGCTAGGAAAAAAAAATTTTTGGTGTTGTGCAAATTTAACCCTCGGGTTCCTCCCACATATTAAATAGGACCTGCCCAGATTCGACCAATAAATTCTGTTATTTTATGTAGTCCACACATGCCACTGGAACATTGTGACGTTGAATTTAATATCTGCTTAGAAAGTAATTACCCCCCTCCCCAAAGTCACAGCTTTTATGTGACATACTTTGTATCCCTTGTGTGAAAAACGTTGTTAGTGTGAACTGTTTTTAAGTTGCAGAAGTCGCAGAGTAAAGATTGCTGACCAAGTAGTAAACTCGTTAGCAGTTAAAATAACGAAATCACTCAATAATCACGTGTTCTCTGCTTTTGTACCAATACATAGACACTAGGTACCTATGGATTGCATAAACATGCTTTAGCTCTTTGTCATGCATATTGGTACCCTTGGAAACTCTCCTCTACTGAGGTTTACACTAGCACTGATTCTGAATAGGCTTTGCATAATAATGCAAACGAACCAGCGTTTTATTATATACCAGACATTAAGGGGGTTATTTATCAAGGTCCGAACATCAAATAATTCGTAGTTTTCGGAGCAAAAAGAAAAACATTTTTTGAGATTTATTAAACTCCAATGGTCTAAAAACTCAGAATCCGAAACCCTGGAATCTAAAAGCGCTCGAGGTCCTGTATAAGTCAAAGGGGAAGGTCCCAGTGTCTGCACTGATGTCCATACCGATATCCGATGATTTCGGGGTTTCGGCACAAAAAACTCAATTGTAAACAATTTGGAGTTTACAGGGAAAGCTCCAAAGTTTGCCCGACCCTATTTTTTCATAAATAAGGTCCATTTGGGAATTCGGAGTTGCTCGACGTTTGATATGAGAAATACTGAGATAAATTCGGACCTTGATAAATAGCCTTCCACCTGTTGTTTAACTACAGCTCCCAGCATTCCCTGACAGACTTCAAGATGCTAGAAGTTGCAGAATGCTAGAAAATGTATTGGGCACCTATACTTTTATTCTTTTTCTAGTTCAGTTGTGTAGGAATCTTCGTAATGCAGGTACGTGTAGGATCCCTTGTCCGGAAAGCTGTAGTCTAAATTACAGGAAGGCCACCTCCCATAGAATCTATTTTAAGCAAATCTAATTATTCAATGATTTGTTTTTTTCTGTAATAATTAAACGGTACCTTTTGCAATTGATGCAACTAAGTTCCTTGAGTAAAAACAATCCTATTGATTTTATTTCATATTTAAGTGTTCCGAAACATGCAAAGACTACTGATCCAGAACGCACTTGTCCCAATCCAGCCATATATCTTGTAATCACCAATTAGAGTGCAACATTACAATAAATATTCATTTTATTACTGAATATTAGCAGGGCTCATTAACCATTCGAGTCCAAAGAAATCCGTACAATTTGTAATGGCTTTTACATACAATGCATTATTCTGTAAGTGCAATAAATGCAGCAGAAGGGACATGGATGTGCTCTAACACACTCATTCAGTTGGCTCATCGTGTATTTGGCACTCCTATTGCAAGCAAGCAAAAAATAGTTTGGCACCCCAAGTACAGAAGTCTTGAAATAATGCTGAATCTTATCAGCATGAGCATCCACTGTGTATTCCTTCCTATTTGGCACTTGGAATAATAAATCACTTGGGGGAAATTTATTTAACCAAGATTACATCAGTACGAACATTCCATATCCTTTCCATCCCTGAGGCACTTGAGAAAAGCTAAATAATCACCTTCAAACTGACACCTAACCAGTAATCTCTGCAATATTGCTATTCTGCATAACAAAAAGTTAAATGGCTAGAGGTTATTTTTTTGTTACTTTTGAAAAGAAGATCATGAGTGTAAGATTTTTAGGCAGTGTGTGTTTCCTAGAGGCAGAAAAGATTATTTTAACCTTTTTATCATTTCATTTTACTTTACTGCGCTGCTTTAAAATGTAATTATTTTTTAAAAAAAATGTTGTGTATATTAAACTTAATTCCTTAGTTTCTCTGTTTATCACAACTTGTTGATATTGTGAGCCAGACAATATTCTTTAATATAATCTATCATGAAATCCCTTCAAATTATTGGCTAGGAGTCTGAGAATGGAGATTTAGGGGCAGATTTATCCAAATCCAAGAAACTTACTAATAACTTTCTTGATATCTCTTGTAAAATCATTTCTTGAAAAAATTTTTTTGATCTCTTGTTATTTATCCTTTGCTCTAAAAATAATTTCTAGCAGTGTTCCCATAGGCTTTAAACTTTAATGGTAAAGCAACTTGACAGTTCTTGCGGCATGTCTACAATTCTCGAGTTAGTGGAGTGATAGGAAGATGTGCTTATTGGTTTGAATGGATCTCAGCAGGTTTGAGCCGTTTTTAAGTTGAAAAACCCCCTCAAAAAAAGGAATAAATGTAAAAAAAAAAAAAAAAAAAAAAATCTTTGACTTCGGGGAAAACCATGATATTTAGTCGATTTAATAAATCAACCCCTTAGGATGTTTAGGAGCATTGCTAATAACAGGCTTGCAACCAAATAACTTTCATTTCAGATGAAAAAGCACCAGCATGAAATGTAACTATCGCCATCAACGATACAATAATTTTAATATTACTTATTAATAGAGACACTTATGAATTTGGCACCTAAATTAATGTTAAAATAGAAAGTAATATAGAAAGGAACATGTTAAATAAATCTAATTTTACAAATAAACATATTAGAGAAAACGCATATATGTCAAATTAAACCTTTTTAGAATATGAATTAGCTGCCAGGACAAAATTATAAAATACATATAGCCTTTATTTCACTCTTATTCTAAAGATATTTTATGGTACATAAGTTTGTTATAGCTTGTTATATTTTTAAATGCTGTATCTTCAGATTATTGGTTGTCTTAACCAGAGATGCCCTAGGCTGCACTGTTAAAGGATGTGTGTGATCAGAATCAGGAGTGTATATTCCAAATTTTTCTGCAACATTGCCGTTATTCATCTAAGGGAAGGTACAAGTACATTTACACTCATATTGGCAGTTTCTTGCTCTCAACTGTAGCCCGTTGTCTGACAGTGGCAAAGCAATGGGCGTTTTATATTAACTGCTTACATCTTGGAAAAACTGACTCATTCCTTCAGAATATCTGGTGCTGTTGGAGTTAAGAGTTGGCAGGATGAAACCAGTAAAAACGAATGTCCAAGAAATATGCTATTAATGTCACTCATTTAGTCATTTTGTCAGCAAATGTAGTGACACCTTTAAACATAAATATGCCCTGTCATTCAGGAATTATACCCGAGAGAGACCAGGCCCTGTGACAAGAGGAGAGGCTGAGAACGTGGCTCAACCTCACATTTTCCTCTCAAATTATATTTAATAATTGGGCAGTTTAGCAACAGTGCATTCAGTTACATAGTTAAATTGGGTTGAAAAAAGACAAAGTCCATCAAGTTCAACCCCTCCAAATGAAAACCCAGCATCCATACACACACCCCTCCCTACTTTTAAAGTTGCAAACGATAGATAGATGGATAGATAGATAGATAGATAGATAGATAGATAGATAGATAGACAGACAGACAGACAGACAGACAGACAGACAGACAGATAGATAGATGCATAGATAGATAGATGCATAGATAGATAGATGCATAGATAGATAGATGCATAGATAGATAGATGCATAGATGGATAGATAGATAGATAGATAGATAGATAGATAGATAGATAGATAGATAGATAGATAGATAGATAGATAGATAGATAGATAGATAGATAGATAGATAGATAGATAGATAGATAGATAGATAGATAGATAGATAGATAGATAGATAGATAGATGGATAGATAGATAGATGGATAGATGGATGCATGGATAGATGGATGCATGGATAGATGGATGCATAGATAGATAGATGCATAGATAGATGGATAGATGCATAGATGGATGCATAGATGCATAGATGGATGCATAGATAGATGGATGCATGCATAGATAGATGGATAGATAGACAGAGCAGGGCATCAGGCTAAGAAAAAAGGAAGGTTTGCTAAGCAGTGAGTATGATTGTGCTGCGCGGGAGTGCCATTGTCAGGCTAACAGAAGAGGATGCATGGCTTGGGCAGGGAAGGGCAGAGAGCTGCAGTCAGAAGTGGTGTCTCAGAGGAGAGTGATGTGTGGAACAGCAGGGTATGTTACTCCTTCACTGGTAAATGTCAGAGTCATCACTAGGAATTAGTGTAGAGTCAGTCAGGCAGTTATTAGTATAAAATGGCAGAGAGAAGTTTGCTCAGCACTTCTACCTACTTCTACCTACAGTTATATGTATTTGCACACTTGTCTAAAAGCAGTCTGTGCTTCCAGTGTTATCCACACATGTGGTATGTGCAAACTGAACAGATTTAACCTTTTGTAATCCTTTTTTGGCATTGGTAAGCCATAACTCACATTTTATTTTCTTATACGGGAACTGGAACCAAGGTAAATAAACCCTTAAATGTGTTGTTCACCTTTGAGATAACTTTTAGTATGATGTAGAGAGTGCTATCCTGTTGCTGTATTCTGTATTCTGCAATTGGTTTTTATTTTTTTTATTATTATTATTATTATTATTAAGGTTTTTGAGTTTGTTAGCTTTTTATTCAACAGTTCTTCAATTTGCATTTTAAGCAATATGGTAGCTAGGGTCCAAAGTACCCTAGCAACCATGCATTGATTTGAATAAGAGACTTGAATATGAATAGGAGAGACCTGAATAGAAAGAGCAGTATTAAAAATGATCAATAACAATGCATTTGTAGCCTTTTCCGAAGGGGTCAGCGACGCCTATTTGAAAGCTGCAAATAGTCAGAAGAAAAAGGTGATTAACTATAAAATTATAAAAAATAAATAATCAAAACCAATTGAAAAGTTGCTTAGAATTGACTTTTCTATAATATTCTTAGTTACCTTAATCAGAGGATGTCTGAATCCTTTTTTAACTTGTTTCATCCACCGCTAACTGCCACTTTTGTGTAAAGATTCTGATCATTGTACACTAAACAGAGAACATTGCCGTTATAACTAGTGGTAGTTACTCTCTTTGTCTGTTGTAGTGTTAATAATAACAATAAGCCACATTATATCTATGCCCTAAAACTGTGCCATCGACCCCTCTATCTCAGTGGTTGCCTCACGAGGAAACTTCGGAAACAGAAGTGCCGCAAGTGCATTGCCGCAGGCAATTTTTCATTTTACCAGGCGGGAGGCAGGGAGAAGGCAGTTCAGGGAGATTGTCGCCCCGAAGAAGAGGCGATTTGTCGCCAGGTGACTAAATCTCCCCCAATCTGCCCTTGTTCTAAAGCCCTTATGGTAATCCTTTTGTACTTAGTTGTAGTAATTAACTAGTATGTTTCATTTTGCACAGTCTAGAAAAGTGCATCAGGATGCATTTCACTTCATGTTGTACCTGTATAACTATGCATGTGACAAATAAAGAATCTTGAATACTAAAAGCAAACATTTGATTAATTGCTGCCTTTTCCTCTGTTACTGCCTAAAACACTGGCACCCCCAGTAATTATAATAGCAGATACCTGATGCCACAGACTGGAGCTCCTCTTAGCAGAAAACAGCAATGGGCTTCTGTATGATTGTGCAAGCACCATGGAGCCATCTCCTTCTGCTTCTTTATGTTTAAAGTTCGGCATTTCACTCAACTGCACTTGTGCACCGACAGAAAGAAGAGAAGATCCCTGATGCTCACTCGTAATAAATTCCCTCTGGCCTGTTCAGTTTTCTGCTAACATGAGCACCAGCCCAGGGTATCAGGTAAGTGATATAATAAATGGGTGCTGCCTAACATTTGGCACCCGCAGCGATTTCACCTTTCCTTCCTTTTTAATGTATAATGCCTAGCACTTCACAAGGTGCCTGCACTATAGAGCATACAACTTAACTTTTCCTTTCTTATTGATACAATATATATCACACAGATTATTATGTCCCTCTATTGTCTATCTATTATGAGACAGTTCTAAGGATTAAATATACAGCTATATTCGCAAATTGTATGGGCTGCTGATGTCACTAATTTGGATTTATGGCTGCCTATATAAATGTTAAGAGCTGTTAAGTTTTGGAGTATTAATGTAAACATTATTCCAGCCTATCTACCCTTGCTCAGTAAATGTTTCGAGATTTATTATACCTGACCCTAGAAAATAGCTTGAATACACTATGTAAAACCTGTCGATGTCATGTAGAAGTCAATAGCAGAGCTCCCTTGAACCATTTGAAGATGTTAAAAGGGTGATTCACCTTTAAAGTAACTTTTAGTATGTTATAGAATGGTCAATTCTAAGAAGCTTTTCCATTGGGTTTCATTATTTAATGACAATAAAATTATCTAAAAACAAATGCTCTGTAAGGCTACAAATGTATTGTTATTGAGACTTTTATTTACTCATCTTTCTATTCAGGCCTCTCTCATATTCCAGTCTTCTTTTCAAATCAGTGCATGGTTGCTAGGGTAATTTAGACACTAGCAACCAGTTAGCTGAAATTGCAAAGTGGAGAGCTTCTGAATAAAAAGACAAATAACACGAAAACCACAAATAATGAAAAATGGAAATCAAATTGTCTCAGAATATTAATCTCTACATCATATTAAAAGTGAATTGAAAGGTGAAACAACCCCTTTAATAGCCTTCATGGTGTTCGAGGTTTTTTCTGTGAGTTTCACTCAGAAACACGATCAATTCGACTGATACAAGTTATTTTGCACCAAAAACTCGATTAATTCGTTTTTGGGTTTCGCAGCTTGATCTTGCTGAATCAAGGTTTTTTCATTCTGATTTTTTCTCAAATATTCGACCTTTGATAAATAACCTCCTTTATGTTATTCCTACTTTTTCTTACTCATCTTTCTATTCAGGCCTCTCCTATTCACATTCCAGTCTCTTATTCAAATCAATGTAAGGTTGCTTGGGTAAATTGGACCCTAGCAACCAGATTGCTGAAATTACAAACAGGAGAACTGCTGAATAAAAAAAGCTTAATAACTCAAAAACCACAAACCATACCATAAAAAATGAAAACCAATTGCAAATCGTCTCAGAATATCCCTCTCTACATCATACGTAAAGTTTACTCAAAAGTGAACAAAGCCTTGAAGTAAATAAATTCCCCAACTATTAAGTGATACTATTACCGCTCATTTGATTGCTACCACTAATATATTTTGCTGTCATGCGAATAAGTATTCAGACTCTGCTAAAGATCCAAATTAGTTGAATTTGAAGCACTAGCCGCTTGCCCTTAGCTGAACTGATGTTGTTTTTTCTTTAGAATGACTTTTTTTTCCTTAGTGAGCCAGTTGTTTCTATTCCTGAAACAGAACCCCCAGTATGACAGGCAGAGGAATGTTCTTAGAGAGAGGAGAGCATTTTTTATTGCTGTGGATTATGCAAGAGTTTTGGCGCAGCTCAGCGCCTACATATGCTGAAGGCTTCATTTTCACGTGTTTGGCACGCGGCCCAGTCGAGGCCTTCAGAACGGTGGTTAGCGACATGAATGAATACAAAGTTCTGAAGAGCCGTTCAGTAAGTAGGGCTGGGCGGCTGCCAAAAAATGCAGCTTCTTATTCGGGGTCAGGGCAAAGCTGGGATTCGTGGAGCTGCGTATTGTGTAGGAAACATCCTTCCCTTTATGCCTTCCCCCTTAAGGAATGTGTAGCCAGACCTCCAGCTCTCCAAAAAGGAAGTCGTCAAAAAGTATGCAGATATTTACTAATGACACAGCAAAGGAAATATGTGGCTAGTGCATTAAGCACTGGATCTGGAATCTAGACCTTTTGACCCCCCACCCAACAGCCGGGCTCAATATCCAATCATATGGCAGCCATCTGTTGCCTACCTGCTCTTATTTCAGAAAATGTTTAATAAGATTAAATAATTAGTGCGATATCCACGTGCTCGTCATGCCTCGAAGTCCTGGCCCTTCATATGTAGGATTTGTGCAGTCCTTCATGCTACTGATTCCATGCTTGTCACTCATAGCAGTCTATTAGACTGCACAAATATGTCCTACTTTATCTCCTCTACACTGCCTCTGTTTAACAGATATATCTGCCACCTGCTTCTCCCTCCCTTTGCGCTACACTTATCCTACTTCTAATTATTATTATATTATTATACAAGATACATAGGCTTTAGGTCAATGGTGCAGCATCAGACTACAAATCCCATCATCCTCCAGTGGATTAGGGAGTTGTAGTTCAGCAGCAGCTAATTAATCTACAAAAGGCACTAACAAAGTTGAGTTCTGCTAACATTTTTTTCAAATAACCAGAAAACACTTTCCTCTCCGCATTGGTCTATAATTAATGTAATCGTCCTTGGTTTCTATTAAAGGGGTGGTTCATTAACTTTTAGTATGTTATAGAACGGCTAATTCGAAGCAACTTTTCAATTGGACTTCATTTTATCTTTTTTATTGTTTTTGAATTGTTTGCCTTTGTATTCTAACACTTTCCAGCTTTCAAATAGGAGTCAGTGACCCACATCTAAAAAACAAATACCCTGTGAGGCTTCAGATTTTTTGTTATTACTCATCTTTCTATTCAGGCCTCTCCTATTCATATTCCAGTCTCTTATTCAATTCAGTGCATGGTTGCTAGGGTAATTCGGACCCTAGCGACCCAATTGCTGAAACTGCAAACTGGAGAACTGCTGACTAAAAAGCTACATAACTCAAAAACCGCAAATAATAAAAAATGAAAACCAATTGCAAATTGTCTCAGAATATCACTCTCTACATCATACTAATAGTTAATTTAAAGGTGAACAGCCCTGTTTCCATAAATCATGTACAAAAGGGGAAGTTCACCTTTAAAGTACTCTAAAGAGGTTAATGTTTATTTTATATTACAGAAAGGAATGGGGCTTAACCGTTTCACTACAGGATGCATGTTGTACACCGTTCTTAAAATAATCAAACTGAGTTCATTGCGGCGTGAAAAGTAATCAGAAATAAGAGCCTTCAGAGCCGGATTTTGTGGGCGGGTGCCCCGAGGCCGCGCCTGCCCACATATACCCTTCCCTACAAGCGCACATGCGCTCCTGAAACGGAGCTGCGCTCCCCAGTGCATCACAGACCGCAGCTGGGCCGCATGCCACCCCTAATTTGT
This sequence comes from Xenopus laevis, assembly GCF_017654675.1. Taxonomy (NCBI): domain Eukaryota; kingdom Metazoa; phylum Chordata; class Amphibia; order Anura; family Pipidae; genus Xenopus; species Xenopus laevis. Next base: position 26,532,399 of record NC_054381.1, on the reverse strand, counting down.
TGCTGCCCTAGACCTGGGCCTATGTGGCCTCGCCACAAATACGGGCCTGAGAGCCTTACGCCAATCTACTAGCCAATACTACTCATATCTGTATTTAATAAAGGCATTCTAATGCTTTCGCTAGAAGCTGCCGGCCAGTAATAATATACCTGGCATGACCATGACAAGTGATCTGAGACCTAGCAGTCACTCCCCATTACCTCTCCAGCGAGCAGCAAGCAGTAATATATGTATGGACAGATAACGTCCTGTTATTATCATTGTGAGGCATTCCCCGTGTTTGCTTTCCATTAGTATATCCACATGTGCACTCTTGCACCAAATGTCAGCAGTTGCTGGAAGGATTTTATAAAGATCTTTGCCGGATTTCCCCTGTGCCTCTGTATCTCAGAGGATCTATCATTTCCATATGAACTAAATAAAAACTGTCCGTCATGGGGAGTGGGTGTGATGCTGCCCCATAGCCAATAGTGGCACAAGTCAGTGCCTCCGAATAACTGTGGCACAACAATGGATATCATGTCTAACAGCTTTTTGCTTCAAATAGGTTGTTTACTATATGATACAGGTATGGAATCCATTATCTGGAAACCTGTTATTCAGAAAGCTCCAAATAACCCGAATTTTAAAAAATGATTTCCCTTTTCTCTGCAATAATAAACAGTAGCTTGTACTTGATCACAACTAAGATATAATTAATCCTTATTGGAGGCAAAACCAGCCTATTGGGTTTATTTAATGTTTACATGATTTTCTAGTAGACTTAGGGTCAGGACACACAGGCAGATTCAGGGAGATTAGTCGCCCAGCGACAAATCTCCTCTTCTTCGGGGCGACTAATCTCCCCGAACTTCTTCCCGCTGGCTAAAATTCAAATCGATGGCACTCGGCGCGATTTGTTTTCCGAAGTCGACCCGAAGTTTCCTCGTGAGACAACTTCGGAAAATGAATCACGACGAGTGCCATCCTGCCAGCGATTTGCATTTTAGCCGGTGGGGAGGCAGATTGGGAGATTAGTCGCCCTGAAGATGGAGATTTGTCGCCAGCCGACTAATATCCCCGAATCTGCCCATGTGTCTCTGCCCTTAAGGTATAAAGAGCGAAACTCCAGAAAGATCTGTTATGCAGAAAATTCCAGGTCCCGAGCATTCTGGATATGAGAAAAGCCACAATTCCCTACCTCATATGTAGTTCTGTTCATTAAAGAGCAAGTCAACCTCAAAATAAACAATTGACTAGAGTCTAAGCAACTTTCCAATATACATTTATTGAAACATTTTCTGTGCTTTTAAAGTTATTTGCAAAACAAATTGCTATTTAAAGCAGCATTTGCTTAACTCTGGCTGCTAATTTTAAACAATGTTGCAAAAGTCTTAGTTTCCCAGCATAGACAGGTCTGTTACTCATCTGCCTTGTCTTACTTTGTATCAACAGTCTGAAAAGAATAAGACAGGCAAACACTGCTTTTAATAGCATAACATATATAAATAACATAAAAACCATAGAACAATTGTAATGAATGTATATTGCAAAGATGCTTAGAATTATGTTTCCTTTAATTAGACATTTGGGCTCAACATTGCCTTTAACATTAGATTCAAAGAGGATTTAAAACATTCTTTTTCTTACAGGTATCCTCACTCCCTGGATCCACACTTGCTGCCTCTTCATCTCAAACATATGGCAGCAGGCTCAATCTAATATCTGCTGCAGGAACTCTTCCAGGGCCGAGTGATAATGCTCAGCCAGGTAATACTTTTTTTTTTTTTTTAAATTGAATAACGTACCTAAATTCATGTTTGTTTGTTTTAATTGAAAGACTAGCTTAGTGCTTTAGCAGTTCTTTTTGGGAGACATTATATTTACGTGGAGTGAAAGGCCCCTCTGTTTGTACAGATGGGGTCATCCGCTGTCACTTCCTGGTTGAGAAAGGAAGCTGCAAAAATATGGAGATCCAGTGGTCACTGAGGTCTTACATAATTTTTGGAGCTTTTGTGTGTTTTTTTAGACACCTCTCCATTTGTAGTGAAAAGAAGCAGTTTATAGTATCAGCACAGGGGACGTTTTTTATTTGTGTCTTTTAATAACCCCTGCTATAGCTTTTTATTAAAGGCAGGGGTGTTATATATATGCACACAACAGCTCCTGTGCTTCCCTTTCCCTGCCTGCAGCCTCCCCACTGTATGTGTATGCATGAGTCTGCCATACAATTTGAATGAATTGCCGGCCTGGCTTTGTTCCCTTCCCTCCGGGAGAGGGTTGTGAGCGAGGGATTTGGGTGACATGTAGTGGTAGTCATGCATGTTTGTGAGAGGGGGATGGGTGTAGGAGTTTACCAAGAATAGATCAGTCATGTCTTTGCCAGTCGAGGGTCAAGGGTCGTTTGACTCAGAATGAGGGGAGGATAACCTAGTAAGGGGATAGGGATGTGGCTTTTGTTGAAGACCGCTGGCAAGTTTCTCTTAACCCACTGAGTACCAGTGAAAAGTCCAGCTAATTCAACTACACTTCCATTCACTTATTTGTGCCGCTGCTCTTTGTGTTTTATTTAATGTTAGCAGCAACTTGTGTGGTGGAAAGGAATGTATGTAAACATTGGTAGTAATGTAGTTCTGTAAGGAGCCGATCTCTTCTGAGCGCAGTCCCTATTCTCTGGGTATATACACGTATGGATGTGTGTGTGTCTGTTGTTAAAGGAACAATAACATAAAAAAAATTAGTGTTTTAAAGTAATAAAAATACAATGCAGTGTTGCCTTGCAGTGCTAAAACTGTGTGTTTACTTCAGCAACACTACTATTGTTTATATCAACAGGGACAGCCATTCAAAGGAGAAAAGGCTCAGGTTACACGGATATAGCAGATAAGCTCTGTAGAACATAATGGTGTTATCTGTTATCCATTATTCAACCTGTGCCATATAGACCTTTTTTCCATTTCCACCATTGCTACACAGCAGCTTGTTTATATGAACTATAGTAGTGTTTCTGAAGCAAACACATCAGTTTTACCAGTGCAGTTCATCGGTACATGATATTTGCATTACTTTAAAGGAGAAGGAAACCTTGTAGAAAAAACTCTGTACCCCCCACCCCACGTAGACCCCCACCCTCCTCCCCCCAGGCTAACCGCCCCCCCCCCCCGGGGAAATGCCCCATACTTTATACTTGCCCCTCGTCACAGATTCTGGCAGCAGACTTTACTGCATCCATTTTCCGGCTCCCCGGTAAGCTGACTTAGCTCAATTTCGTTGCATACCCAGTTGTTGATAACCAGCAAATTGCTCCAACTGCACATGCGCAGATGAAGAGAAACAGATGCCGAGAGAGGAATAGTAAAGATGAACTTGATTATTTCAGAAATTATACAGAATATTTAATTGATTGTATTTAGAAAGTTTCTTATTTCAATATGCTGAAGCTTATAATAAATGTTCATGTTCGCGATAGTTCCCCTTTTAAGTAGCAGGAATGTATTTACCACTTTTGAACTATTTCTCCCAACAGATCAAGATGCTGTAGACAATAACCTCAACCTTCCAGCAAAAGGAGCCTCCCCCAAAGGAAGTCTTTCTCCATGGTGAGTCCTGTTTGCACAGCCAAAGTGAGCAAAGAGACCTAAGATGACCAGCTTATTCATCTCTTATCAGAAATGCTGGCTTGTGTTGACATTGCAAAGAATAATAAAGATAAGCTACACTGGAAGATAGGAGATAGGAAAATGGCTGTAACTACTAAATGCCAGTTCTATTACTTCTAAATAAGCCAATGTGCTTTTTATGCATGATCTTTAGCTAGAACTCCTGTTAAAGCCAAAACATGGCTGTGTACAGCCAAGAAACGGGGCAAACTTTGGGACACTTGTTATTGAAATACTTAATGCAATTAAATTATATCTCAAACTTAAACCACATTTCCTGGAACAAGTACACAGTACATTTAAAGGGGTCGTTAACCTCCAAATGAACCTTTTGTGTAATATATACAAATGTGTTAAGATACTGTATATTTGCTTTTTTTTTTTTTTATAGTTATTTATATATTTACTTTTTTTTATTTTGCAGCTTAGTATTCAGCTCTCTTGTTACTAAGGCTCAATTACCCTAGCAACGAGACAGCAATTAGGATGTCAGATTGGGAAATGTATCTATATTATTTTCTTTGTTGTCCTCATGTGAGTTTAGTAGAATAAAAGGGTGCGGTAAGCTGCAAGTACATGTAGGAAAGGAAACAGTGACTCTGCAGCATATCAAGTTGATATTTCTTTTAATCTCTAACTTTGAATAGAACTGGGTATAATTAGATTTGTGAAGTGCCAACAGGTCAAATTTTTTTCTCTTTGCAGAAGAAACTTCTAGCGGGTTCAGTTGCATGATGCCTCTATACAATTTATTAACTCGTATTGTAAAGCAAAGAAATGGAGACCAAGCCTTCCTAATGCTCTTAATTAATGTTGTTGATGAGAAAGTAATTTTATTGTGTTGGGTTTATTTATGAAATATTTCTAGTGGCTTCATTCTAAATAATGAAATGTCAAACAGGGAAAGCGACGGGAGCTGAAATTTCATGGCTTTGAAAACAAGTAGCCACTCTATTCAGCAACTGGAGCTTTATCCTGGCAGTTCTCAATTCCCTGGCCTTTAGAAGTCCTCGTCCATCATGGTGCTGGCAATTCATATCAGGGCCTCCGATTCCTGGTAGCAGCCCTCAATGATAAGTCAGATTGACGAGCGGTCCCAAGGCGAATACTTTGCATTTGTTTTTCAATATGGGGATTCTCCAGCGGAGGAGCAAGGCTGACAGTTGAAAGACTGATCACGGCCTTTAATCCTGTGTACATTTTTTTAGGGAAATTGTATCCCCGCTGCACAGGATAGGTTGGCTCAGCCATTAGGTGAAACACCTGCTCTCTGCTGTGTTGTTTTACTATACACTCCCTTTATTTTGCATTAAATAGTGTAAATAGGTGGACAATTACCAACAAACTTCTGCAGCCCTATAAGCAATTAGCGTTTATAGTGCCGTGGGAAATGGCCTGTTTTTGTTGCTCATTAATCCTTTAAACTCGCAGCAGATTTTGGATTTTTTTACTGTTTTCCCGTAAATTGGGGAACTTAAGTTTCGTGTTTTTTAATGTCAGTTTAGTTCCAGTGTAATTATGTGAATCCCTCAAAACCTTAACATTGTTGCCCTACAACCTCCTAACAATTTATATATATATATATATATTCTTCAGTATAACAATATGTTATACTGTTTATTTCACACTATGTAGTTAACACATTCCTGAAATGACTGCATGCAATGCCTTTCAGCAGACCATTTGTATAATTTGCCTCCCTCTTCTAGTTATTTATTTCTACTTCCTAAGTTTATTGCATCAGCAAATTCTTAGTACCCTGCAATGAAATGATACTTAAATTCATTAGTGTAAAGTGCGCCTGTTAACTGTAGAAACAAGCTAAGATTTGAGGCATTACAATAGAGGAAACAAACTATTGGACTGCTGGGGGGGGGGGGGAGGGCAGTTTGACCCTTGTGTGCATTTCTCCAGTTTGCAATTTCAGCAATCTGTTTGTTAGGGTCCAAATTCCCCTAGCAACCATGCACAGATTTGAATAAGAGACTGGAATATAAATAGGAGAGGCCTGAAGAGAAAGTTGAGTAATAAAAAGAAGCAAAAACAATACATTTGTAGCCATACAGAGCATATGTTTTTTTTAGATGGGGTCCGTGACCCCAATTTAAAAGCTGAAAAGAGTAAGAAGAAGAAGGCAAATAATTAAAAAAATATATAAAAAGAAAAAATTAAGCCCAAATGAGAAGTTGCTAAGAATTAGCCATTTTATAACATACTAAAAGTTAAAGGGGTTGTTCACATTTAAATTAACTTGTATTATGATGTAGAGAGTGATAGTCTGAGACAATATGCAGTTGGTTTTCATTTTTTGTGTTTTTCGAGTTATTTAGCTTTTTATTCAGCAGCTCTCCAGTTTGTAATTTCAGCAATCTGGTTGCTAGGTTCCAAATTACTCTAGCAACCATGCATTGATTTGAATAAGAGTCTGGAATATGAATAGGAGAGGCCTGAATAGAAAGATAAGTAATAAAAAGTAGCAATAACAATACATGTGTAGCCTTATAGAGCATAGATGGGGTCAGTGACCCCTATTTGAAATTTGGAAGGAGTTAGAAGGAGAAGGCAAATTAAAAAAAACTATAAAAAATAAATAATGAAGACCAATTGAAAAGTTGCTTATTATTTGCCATTTTATAACATAGTAAAAGTTGACTTCAAGGTGAACCACGCCTTTGAAGCACTGAGGACCTCAGAGTTGGGCCCCTTCTTATCTGTGTTTGCTATGTGCTCTTGATATAATGAGTATGTCCTGCTGTGTAGGTGGGGTGGAACAAGAGGCATCATCAGCACTGTATAGTGAAACCAAGAACCGCAAAATATGTGACACAGAGAGAGAAGTTGTTCTGACAGTTATATTAGAAGAGTGGGTCGTCATTCATTTTTTTCCCAAGCCAAGCTTCTAAAATTGCTACAGCAGCTGTAGCATTACTCATGTATGTGTGCTGATCAGCAAATGCAAGCCTTTATACCAGGGATCCCCAACCTTTAGAACCCGTGAGCAAAATTCAGAAGTAAAAGGAGTTGGGGAGCAACAAAAGTATGAAAAATGTTATTGGGGTGCCAAATAAGTGCTGTGATTGGCTATTGGTAGCCCCCATGTGGCAGCCTACAGGAGACTCTGTTTGGCAGTGCACCTGGTTTTCATACAAACAAAACTTGCCTCCAAGCCTGGAATTCAAAAATAAGCTCCTGCTTTGTGGCTACTGGGAGCAACATCCAAGGGGTTGGAGAGCAACATGTTACTCATGAGCTACTGGTTGGGGATCACTTCTTTATACTATTGATACAGAATAATGATACTAAACAGATTATTTCAATATATTCCATGTGTTTGCCTACAGGTCTCCTCTGAACAGTCTCGCCACCTCTCGCTTTGAGCCGTCAGGAAACAGTAGTCTGGAGAATGTGCCCCCAGTTGCCACCAGTATAGAGCAGCTCCTGGAGAGGCAGTGGAGTGAGGGGCAGCAGTTTCTGCAAGAGCAAGGAACCAATAGTGACAGTAAGTATCATTATAGTCGTATCTTTATCATCCTGCATTTATCATTTGTTATAGGAATGTGCAAAACGTGGCCCCTACAGCGCAAGCATAACAATAAGGGCAGCAGCTAAGAGATGGATGGCCCTGACTGATGTGCAGCTTCACTGTGTATGACAAACTAACACCTTACCTATGGGTGGGGGGACACAGGGAAGTTATTGCGGTCATGTTTTTGCCTGGCAATAACACAGCTGTATCCTTAAACGCATGTGTTGGACATGAAATGAGCAGTAAATGAAGGGAGCTCATTGGTTGGTAAGTCCCCAGCCTCAGTGCCATGCGGAAACATCTGCTGTCCAGAGTGAGTTTTCTTCAACAGAAACATCTATTACCCCTCGAAGCCTTTCTCTAACAATACACAATCCAACCCTCCTTCACCAGCACCAGTCCAGTCAGACAGAACAACAAACTCTCCACAATCTTCTGACAGTATATAAAAGCCTTGCATGATGGAATCCTTTTGGTTGTGTTGGTTTCCAGACATTAAATAAGCGGTGCTCGTGACTCTAGATTCCTCAGTCTCCATCTTTTGTGCATTGTGCTGTCTACTTTGGTTTCATAGGGTCTTCCATCCTAACATTTACACTGATGGAGGACCCTGTAGTCTGCTCTATGAAAATACAGGTATGGGACCTGTTATCCAGAATGCTCGGGACCTGGGGGGTTTTCAGATAACAACTTTCTGTAATTTGGATCTTCATACCTTAAGTCTACTAGAAAATCATGGAAACATTAAATAAACCCAATAGGCTGGTTTTGCTTCAAATAAGGATTAATGATATCTTAGTTTGGATAAAGTACAAGCTACTGTTTTATTATTACAGAGAAAAAGGAAATCATTTTTAGAAAATTTCATTATTTGGATAAAATTGAGTCTATGGGAGACAGCTTTCTGGATAACCAATCCCATACCTGTAGCTTGTGAGGGTTGTTTTTTGTTTTTATTGGTAAATATTTTAATTAAGTTTGCTAATGGAATATACAAGAAAATATTTAAGATTATTTTGTAAACTTATATAAAACTAAACCGCATGTTTTTTTCATTTAAAATGCATTTGTTATTGTAAAGCAGGGATGCTTTCTCTTCATTCTGAGCTTCCTGCTATCTGTAATCCCAATAAAAACTGCTGGAGATTGGTCATTCGAACCATAGGGTTTGAGAGAAAAATGTACAGGATATAATTTATTTTAAGAATAATTGTGAAGTTCCTTGCAGTCTCTCGTTCAAAGGCAGTCTCTAAAACTTACTTACCACTTACACATCAAGGACGCAGTGTGTTCTCTTGCGTGTGGAATTCTTATAGGACAAAATGATCAAAAAGTGTAGAAAAAAAATTCCATTGCATGTACCTAGACAGAATGCATGGACTATTCCGGTTAAGAAGTTTGACACTGCAGATGTTTGTAATTGACTCGGGGAAAAAAGAGAAGTGCAGTGGGTTGTTGGCAGTAAACGTGATTCCTCTCCTGCTAGTATCTTTTATGAATGCTGTTCTGACAAAATGCTAATTGTGAGGAAATTCATGCCGGGATAATCCTTTAAACATGATAGCTAGAGGACAGGTTTACCAAAGTGCTACTGCATCTCATTTGGGCACACTGAGAGTCTCTTTGTATGTGTTTAGAGAGCAGGGATAAGTGAAATCCTTGGGAAATGCCCAGATGTGGCTATTCTAGAAAATCAGCCTAAATCAGGAATAGAGGTCAAGCAAACAAAGGAATCTTTATTGTATGCTAAACTCTCCAAAGAAAAAAATAGAGGGAAATGCCCATCAGAAGCTTTAGTGCCTCCACGGTACATTTCTGAAATCGGACATAAGTGACCTTGTTTTCAAATTAAAATAATATTTTCTGCATGTTATATGGTAGAGATGTTTATGTAATCCATCCTAAGCACATCTGCAGTGCCTGCTCCACTCACAGAGGCATTAACATTATACTAACAGGATTAATGGGGTTAGTAATAATTCGGTCTCCATTCTTATGAGTGACGGGGAAAAGCAAAGATGGGCCCAAATTGTCAAGAATTTTTTTGTTCTCATAAAACAACTACATTTTTTAATAAAAATTCTCTTTTTAATAAGTTTTGGAAATAAAATAGTTTCCCTGAACTCCTGATAACTGAAGTAAATTAAGATACCAGATAATATGGTGTTAACAGCACGTGAATTAGTGAAACATTATCATTGTGCAGTTTTATATTCATCTCATAACAAACATGCCTTAGCAAAAACAAAAAAGGAAAGGGGATAAAATTATCAATAATATTACATCTAAACTAACACAACAGAATTTTAATTTGTACTCTTTTTGGAAATGTATTCTGTTTTAACATTTCCGGCAATTATTTATTATTATTTTTTTATCCACAAATAAATGGTCGGATTAAAGAATAACTTTTTTAAAAAAGCAAATAAGTAGAAAGGTATTTTCTGATATAAGCAGCCATGCTGTGTGTTTAGAAGGCAGCCGTCTATAATATTATGAGCCTTGGACTCCAGCTAGAGTTGTCAAATGTTTGTTGTTTAAATAAGTATGACATTTACCAGTGCAAATTTCACTCATGTGGCGCCATAAGATACTGCCAGGGAAATCTGTTCTCCTTCCATTTCATCAAAGACCAGGAAATGCCGAAGCCAAAGGATTCAGGAACCACGGTGGTCAAGATCTGATTAGGAAGAGTTTTTTTTTTTTTGTTTTTTGCATTGACAGATGAGCACAACAGCAGGCTTTTTTTTTTAAATATATATGTATATATATATATATATATATATATATATATATATATATATATATATATATATATATATATATACAATATCAAAACAGGGGGGTTGTGGGAGCACTCTAAAGGCTTTAAAGTATATATATATATAAGTATAATAAATGCTATTGCATATGTACCCAAAACAGGGGTTATTTTGTTACAAAGTTATGATCATAAAATTGATAAGCCACCATACCACGTCAAGGTAAACCCCGAATGGCGGTCCCTAACTTGTTTTATATTTTATGTGCATTTTAGCATTACCTGTAATCAATGTCCGTTGAACGCTGTTTTTTCACTGAGGGCTAAATCCTCCCCAGCCAGCAATCAGGCTTTTAAAGGAGAGATATTCCCAAAACAAACGCCCAATTTTAAAAGCATAGGATCACCACTAGTTTAAAGGGGGGGGTATGGGGTGCTACAACCACTGAAGCTATGCCACAGCTCCTGGCTAAATATACAATATCAAAACAGGGGGGTTGTGGGAGCACTCTAAAGGCTTTAAAGTATATATATATATATAAGTATAATAAATGCTATTGCATATGTACCCAAAACAGGGGTTATTTTGTTACAAAGTTATGATCATAAAATTGATAAGCCACCATACCACGTCAAGGTAAACCCCGAATGGCGGTCCCTAACTTGTTTTATATTTTATGTGCATTTTAGCATTACCTGTAATCAATGTCCATTGAACACTGTTTTTTCACTGAGGGCTAAATCCTCCCCAGCCAGCAATCAGGCTTTTAAAGGAGAGATATTCCCAAAACAAACGCCCAATTTTAAAATAAATAACATTTATTTATATGGCGACAGCATATTTCATATTTTTGTGCATAGTACTTATTTATCATTGTTATACTAGTTATGAGAAGCAGCCAATTTAGTCAAAATATAAATAAATATATTATACTGCATACTACAGGTATGGGATCAGTTATCCGTATTACGGAAAGGCCGTCTCCCATAGACTCCATTATAATCAAATAATATAAAATGTTAAAAATGATTTCCTTTTTCTCTCTAACAATAAAACAGTAGCTTGTACTTGATCCAAACTAAGATATAATTAATCCTTATTGGAACAAAACCAGCCTATTGGGTTTATTTAATATTTACATGATTTTCTAGTAGACTTAAGGTATGAGGATCCAAATTACAGAAAGATCTGTTATCCGGAAAACCCCAGGTCCCGAGCATTCTAGATAACAGGTCCCATACCTGTATACAGTATAACTCCCACTTTACATTTTCAGGGGACCAGAAAAAAATGGTGTAAAATCCAGGAAAAATGTGCTATGAATAATATATAGATGGGACCACAAAACAACAATGTAAAATGAGGGTTAACTTAAAACCAGGGGATGTAAAACTGACGTTTCACTGTATGTAACAGGCATGCCCGCACACTGTTTATAACGGTATATTAATGTAACACTTTTAAAGCTACTTAAAAAATCAATATTTAAAGGAAAACAGCACCAAGTGATGCCCCCCCCAGGCATTTGCTCTCGAATTCCTAAACCGGTATGGGACCGGTTATCCAGAATGCTCGGGACCTTGGGTTTTCTAAATAACGGATCTTTCCTTAATTTGGATCTTTGTGGACAGGTTTTTTTCCCCTATGCCTAGTTTTTATGTTGCATGCATACTACCTTGAATTTTGCTGAATCACTAGAATGTAATAAATAATGTAATCTTTATATGATTATAAACGTTGAATATTAAATACACTTTTGTGGTTTAATTTAGTTTTAGGCATGCTGAAATCACTGCACCAACTGCAGGTGGAAAACAGGCGACTGGAGGAACAGATAAAGAACCTGACAGCCAAAAAAGAGCGCCTTCAGCTCTTAAATGCGCAGCTTTCTGTCCCCTTCCCAACAATCTCATCGAACCCCAACACATCCCCTCAAGTGCACATGTACCCCTTACAGAATGGTAAGAGCACTCTCCCTGAATACAAGACATTAGCCCTTCCATAGTTCATCATCTTTTCTGTTTCTGTCTCTTTTTGTAAGTTAGCAGCAGTTGGAATTTAGACACGGATGAAACCAACATTAAGGATATATATTGCATAGTTTCCCCAAGAGCCACAAAGCTGTTGTTTGATAACTTCCAGAGGCTGCTTATTGCACTTCCAAGAAGACTGCTAGCTCTGCTGCCACTGACTACATATATAAAGTTCATGTATCTTCAGGAAATGATATGCAATTGCAATTTCTCTTTCATATTGGAAAGCGCTTTCATTAGACCAACTGGCCAACTGTGGGCTCAATGTGGCCTTTTGAGAAATTGTTTACGGCCTTTGGTCTGCCCAAAATCTTGATTTGTTTTAATGTCGTCATGTTTTTATTATAATCTGGCACCTGACTGCCTCATGCTTGCCTGCATACTTGACTCAAAGCAATGAACTGCCTCCTCTTATACTAACACACTGCTGGATGTTACTCTGAGAGCTCAGCAAGTTAGCAATGTAAAGGAATACGGCTCCCAAGGAACAAGTTCAAACACGCATTGGCCTTATACTATGTAACTTATGTTCTGCCATGGCATGGAAATTGTATATTGCATTATTGCTGTGATCCTGTTATGAAACCTGCTTGGAACTCTTTCTACAGAACAACAAAACAATCAGGTTTGTTGTTCCTCCCAATTATAAAACTCCTATATAGTTTTCTGTAATGTAACTTACATAGTACTGAATAGAGAGGTCCGTATTGCTTACACACTTACACGTGGCTTGTTCTCATGGAAAGAATCAGGGTGAGGATGAACGAGGAAGAATATTGCTCAGCAGTTCATTTCAAAAGCACCTGAAAAAGTATTTCACTATGATATATTTCTAATATTTATATATTCATATATATTTATATATAATATCAAATTGTCAAAGCCATTGCCATTCTGGATATTGCCTGGGTGTCTCCTGTATAATTTCCTCATTGTGATAGCGTTGGGGTACATTCACGTGGAACATTGTGTGCGTTTGTTATATGGATACAGCACCACACCTTATGCAAGGAATTTGAAATACATACTTATAAGTATAGGCCCCATGTTCTACATCCTGGCTTGTGATCTATTAAATCTTTATATTTATCATGAATGTTACAGTGAAATAATGCGAGCATTGTCTGTTTTACCAGTATCTAACAGTGATTCCTTAAACATCAGTAAAAGCCCTCACTTCGGAAACTTCCACATGGACAACACCCTTCCAGTTCCAAACCAGGTAAGGTCAGCTTGCCCACATAATAATAAATATAGATAATAATACTAAAAAAAATAATGATTGTATGGTTTATAAGCTATCAACCCTCTTTTCCTGCCAATTTGCAGCCTGCATCTAGTTGTCAGGGTTACTGACTCCAGCAACCAGAAACAGACTGCAAGGGTTAATTTTATTGTTCTTTTCAGACCCTATCCTATTCATCTTCCCTTACAATTTTTAAACTACTCTCTGGTTGCTAGGGTAATTAATCCCTAGCAAATAGACAACCATTTAAATTCCAAGACTGCTAACCAGTCTCCATTACTTTTGTAGTGAGTTTGGGCAGCTATCTTTTTGCTGCGTATGGAAAAAAAAGTTACAACCAGCCTGTTGTATTCAGCAGCCCCTTAGATGCCCCCTAGAGCCCTACCAGAGCATCTCAATGTATTTGTCAGATATTATGACTTCAAGAATCAGTGACACGTTTTGAAAAGTGCAGACTAAGGGAACATTGCGTGTCAATGCTGTTTAGGGCATTTTCATCTCCTGGCGTTATTGGTGCTGTAAAAAAGCCGCAAGCATTCTAGACAGCAACGCTGGAGATGTTAATGAGCCTGTCAGATAAAGGGTAATTGATGCTGCTTTGTCTTGTGGGACACTGGCTCTGCATCTAGAATACCTGCCATAAAGCAAGATAGTGCTTCTGGGGTTTTTTTGCCAGAAAGGAAGTACCAGGAAATACATTTCCCCAGTCAAACATCAGAAGCCAACAGCAATGTGTCCAGAAGTAAAATAAAACATTGTCTTTCAAACACATTGATTTCAAGCAAATTTTAACACTATAAGGGGTTATTCATAAAGTCTGAATAACAAAAACTCGAAAAATGTGAAAAAAAAAAAAAAAATTTACTATGGAAAAAGTCAGACTGAAAACCTGGCATTTCACACCTGCCGAGGTTGTATATAAGTCAATGGAAGAAGTCCCAAACATATCCTGATCTGCGCTGGGTTTCGTGCAATAATCCGAAGATTTTGTGGTTTTCAGGAGGAAAATCTGAAAAATACGTACTATTTAAATCTTTAGAAAAAAACTCAAAAAAACACTGAAAATCGTTCGAAGTGGAATTTTTGGGGAAAATGTGTTGATAAATAAGGGGAAATAACCCATGTGGATTTTGGTCGGAGTATATTTTAGAAAATAATGAGATAAATTTGTATTTTGATAATTAACCCCCTAAGTGTCTGGGAATCCTTTCATTGGAGCTCTTTGGGTTGATTGCTAAAGTGCTGATATGCTTTAAGGGCACAGAGAAAAAAAAAATTCTATTTCAGTGTGTATTAGAGGTTTATTTTGTAATTGTATGAACTTTTTATAGGAACTCACATCAAGCAGACAAAGCACCAGCAGTTCTTCATCTCTTTCTACACCACCCCCAGACAGGCAGAGTCCAGCACAGCAAGTGCAGGGTGTTCATAGAATAAATGGCGTGGCAATGGGAGCGCTAGCAAGTGGCATTCAGACAGTCACACAAGCTCTTCCTAATGTTGCGAGTGTGGGCGCAATTATTGGAGCCTTGCCAGCTAACCAGCTGTCTATTAACTTTGGAGCTCTGAATGGGGTGATGCAGAACCCAGCGAACTTGCCTCAGACTACTGCTCTGACACATGGATCCATATTGCCTAATGTGACGCACCCCATAACGTCCTCATTAACAAACAGGTAGGCGTCAAGCAGCTCAGACTTGCATATATATACGTTTTATCTACATTCACAAGTGCACATTATCCGATTCATGGTTTTAAAGAGGGTCAGTATGCAATTAATTTCCCTAAATATAGAAATGTGTGTTATTGATCCACAGTGCCACCAAGCAGAAATTAAATTCCTGTTTACACATCAAGCAGAATGGATTCTTACATTGTCCAATAGTTTATTACAGAAACTTCCTTGGGAAAGAGCTTCCGTCTGCTTGAATAATCTGTGCCTAAGTCACTTGAAATTTTGTCACCAAGAAATCTATTGAATACTTTCTTTTTAGGCAAAATGTTAACGTGGCTGTTGATTGCTTTCAGTAGTATTTACTGATATAATATGTTTAGAAGCCTAACTAAAGAACTAGTTAGAAATGTTGTTCATTATGTTTTGGGCTTCTGTACCAGCCCAAGGCAACCACAGACCTTTAGCAGTAAAGATCAGTGTCTCCAAAGATGCCCCAGTAGCTCCCCATCTTCTTTTCTGCTGATTCACTGCACATGCTCTGTGCTGCTGTCACTTACTGAGCTTAGGGACCCACTCACAATATACAGTACACATAGAATAGAAATGTCACAATATAAGGCTGATTAGTAATTAATACAGATAATTACTGCATGGCAGCACAGAAACCAGTGCAACTATCATCATAATTTATTAATCAGCCCTGTAGCATCAGCTTATATTACAGACCAACCTCATTTTCTCCTTTATAATTTGCTATAACCCCTAAGCTCAGCTTCTCAACAGCTGCTCAGAGCCCACTGAGCATGTGAGTGTCACAGACACTTTCCAAGATGGTGACCCCCTGTGACAAGTCTGAAGTCCTGGATCATTGCTGCTATTGACAAGCTGAAACTTTAGGCTTGTGCAATAAGTTCAAGTTATATATAAAGTATGGCATTTTTAGCCACATTAATTTTTAGGGTTTAGTTCTCATAAAAAGGCACCCTCAGCCGTGTTTCATTATAAAGCAGAGCCAGCAGTTTGCATATGGCTGATTTGTGGCCCTATGTTTCTCCTCAGTCAGCTGCTGGCAGATGCAGTGTCCTGCAGCCATAGGACTACACATTGTTCCATCACATTTTGCAAAATATGAATATTGATCGTACAGTTTATTGTGTTATTGAAATTAATCTTCCTTGTTTGCTTGCAGTGCCTCCGGACTAGGGCTGCTGTCAGACCAACAAAGACAGTTGCTCCTCCATCAGCAACAACAACAGTTTCAGCATATTCTGAATTCTCAGCAGCTTACGCCTGTAAGTTACAGAAACCCTAAAATGTAGCTCATTTGGAAGAAAAGGTGGCATGATTAAACATGTAACATGTATGTTCAGTAAAATGACTCAGAAGGCGTGAAAGAAAATGAGACTGCACCGCTGTTACACACTACTGACAAGCCACACTGTTTATACATAAGGGGTTTCCGTCAGACTGTAAAGTCGGCCAGATGTCGATCGGACGGGACTAAAAATCCCGTCGAATCGCGGCCGCATCTGTTTTTATATAAATGTTTTTATTTGCACCATAGTACATACATAAGCAACACAACAAACGTTTTTAAAATGACAAATAAAACTTTGCATATTTAAAGCTGGGTCTGGTCTATACACTTTCCTCAACCTTCTCCAATCACAAAAGCATAACATGTATTTAATTTCCAATATAATACAGAGCAAAAGATTTATTTAGTTAGGTATCACCTTCTCCCAGTTAGCCCAACCCATTACCCAACTCAGTTCACTGGGTTTCCAAGGTAGCACCCCATTTTGCGATTTTTCGATCTCTATGTCTGACTCCCGAAAGATATTATATGCCGACCTGACAATCCCTCTGACATATACCATGAGGTAAATCTAAATACTGATGCTATTTCTTGTTGTCTTTGAGGGGACAATGTATGAGTGTATTTTATCAGGTATTGAAAAAGTTTGCTACCTGGTGTTCTCTAGTGTTTTTTATTTATTTAATTTTTTTGCCTTATTTCTACTCTGCAACATAATCCCTTATGCTTATTTTATCCTTATTTGTAGGAACAGCACCATACTTTCTTATATCAGCTAATGCAACAGCATCACCAACATCAACAGCACCACCAGCCAGACCTGCAGCAACTTCAGATTCCTGGAGCAGCCCAGTTGCCCTTGAGTAGCCTGCTGGCAGGAGCACAAGCTGCCCCTCTTCATTCCACCACTACCAACCCATTCCTTGCATTGCATGGAGACACCACAGCTCAGAAAGTGTCTGTAAGTGTCTAGTTGTTCTAGTGCCCCAGCAGCCATACTGCAAAGGATGCTTGAATGTGAAAAATAATCAGCCAGTGCTGCTTCATGTGAGATTGGTCATAACATTCCATTAAATGTTTTGTTATTCAGAACAGGGCAGCACTTATTATCTCAATGCCCCCAGATATTATAAAAGGGATACGGTCATGGGAAAACACATCAGTTAATAGGGCTGCTCCAGCAGAATTCTGCACTGTAATCTGTTTCTCAAAAGAGCAAACAAACAGATTTTTTTTATATTTAATTTTGAAATCTGACATGGGGCTAGACATATTGTTCGTTTCTCAGCTGCCCCCACTCGTGACTTGTGCTCTGATAAACTTCAATCACTCTTTACTGCTGTACTGCAAGTTAGAGTGATATCACCCCCTCCCTTTTCCCCCAGCAGCCTAACAACAGAACAATGGGAAGGTAACCAGATAGCAGCTCCCTAACACAAGATAACAGCTGCCTGGTAGATCTAAGAACAGCACTCAATAGTAAAATCCACATGACCCACTCCTACCCGGGTGGCAATTAAGTAGTAAAAAGGTAATATTATGTTGGCAAACCCGGCAGTTCCTTATGTCTAGAATAGCCTATTGTTGAATGTTATGGAATGTATAAGCAGGCAGACATGTACTGGTGTATCTTACCACAATTTGTATGAATGCATGCATGCATATCTGCTCTGCTTTTCATTGTTTTAATAAAACCCGATTTGAGCAAAAAAAAAAAAAAAAATCAAAATCCAGGTCCCAATTCGACACATTGTTACATTGAGTGGGAGAAACAGCAGCCTGCCAGAAAGCAGTTCCATCCTAAAGTGCTGGCTCTTTCTGAAAGCACATGACCAGGCAAAATGACCTGAGATGCACCTACACACCAATATTACAATTAAAAAAAAATACACTTGCTGGTTCAGGGATGAAATTTTATATGGTAGAGTGAATTATTTGCAGTGTAAATAGTATTTATTAACATTTTAACATGTATTTATACAGCGCTCTACATATTTCGCAGCATTGTATAATTTAGAAATAAAAATGACACCATAAAAATCATGACAGAATCCCTTTAAGCAAAACTTCACCCTCCCCCAACATCCTTTGTCTGTGGTTTATAGTTCAGCAGCCTCAGGAGGGTGGCCTGCTTCCTCTGTCTGACAGAATATTTAACAGTATAAATGTAAGACTACTGGAAGGAAGTGTGTGTTTTGCATGAGTGCTTGGCTCCAATTAACCTTGTAAGAAATGCACTTATCTCAATGCAAAGGTTTTAAAATACTTTCTTTTCCATTAGAGACTCGGAGATAAAACCGGGCCGGTTATGCAAGACAAAAGTTGATTTCTAAGTGACGGAGATGCACATTATCCTGCCATTCGTCCCGCTGCAGACGGACGTCTTTCTTTTTGTAGCTATGAAACAATGCGACTGGAGATAAGACTGCACAGAATATTCATATGTCCATCGCTTGTAGCAAGACATACAGGCAATACACTGCCTCGTGCTGCAGGCCCAGACTAACCTGCAGGGATGTACAGGGGCAGCCTTTCTCCTAAGGCAGAGGATCCCCAACCTTTGTTACCTGTGAGACCAATTTAAATGTAAAAAGAGACGGGGAGCAACACAAGCATGAAACAAAATGAAGGCTCATTTGTAGCCCCTATGTGGACTGGTAGCCTACAGGAGGCTCTGTTTGGGACTACACCTGGTTTTTATGCACCAAAACTTGCCTCCAAGACTGGAATTCAAAAATAAGCCCCTGCTTGGAGCCCACTGGGAGTAACATCCAAGGGGTTGGTGAAAAACGTGTTGCTCATGAGCCGCTGGTTGGGGGATCACTGTCCTAAGGCTTCTGAATGTTTATTGATTCTAGTGTCCTTCTAGTTTTGATGCACTGAAATATGACTGTTAAGCAAGAGTCCAAATACAATGCTGTCGTCGCCGGCAGATGGAAATCAAACGTTGGACTTGATGCTACTAAAGGAAACAGCCCAATTGTCCGACTCCTTAGCTCAGCAGGTATCAGGCATTTGACCTAACGCTTGCTATCATTGTGCTGCAACGCTCGGTTCAGTTACCCACAAGTGCTTTTGTGCATCCGCGTCTCTCCAGGGATCACTGGAAGTTATTGATGCAAAAGCAAGACGTTCCCTTTGGATGTGTCTATCCCAGCAGTTCCTTTTCTACAGACATTTTCTGAATGCAGAGAGTTCGCAATAAGAGCCGCCATTTTCTCCGGAACTGCTTTCCTACGTTTGTAAGTGCCTGTTGCAAAGCTCAAAGAGCAAACCTGTGCACACCTATAGTGGGGTTCTGTTTATAAGCAGCAGTAAGTATTCACGTTGCACTAGTAGCTGTCTTCAATGCCACTACTACGCCCTGTGGTACGTATTTATTTTTCAGCAGCGATGAGTTATGCAACCTCAAAGCCCTGACACTTTTTTTGTGATCTCTTCTAGTTTTTTTTTAATGCGCTAGTGAATTCCTAGAACAAAGACATAAGTACCTTTTAAATCAGGAGTGCCCATACTTTACTAATGCCGGGTCTACTTTTATTGATGTCCCATTAGGATCTACATCCATAATATCAGTATTCTGTTCCTTGGAAAATTACTACTTCAAATTATTAAATTCAAATGATTATTTCAGTACTGATTAATGGGAAATTGTAGATTATTATATTTAACAAACATCTATTTCTTATGGGACCTTAACATAATAAATAACTGAATGAAAAGCATGAAACAGGAGGGGGATTTAGACAAGTCTTGAGATCTACTAATCACCAACTAAAGGTCTACTGGTAGATCCCAATCTAACTGTTTTAAATCATCCACTAATATTAAGGGGCATATTTATTAAGGTCGAAGTGAAAATTAGAATTTTCGATTTTTTTTTTTTTTTTATTGGTCAAAATTCTCATTCGATTTGTGAATTAGCCAAACTCGATTCGAAATTCGCCACCTTAAACCTGCCGACTTGCTGTATAAATCAATGGGAGAGTTTAGGGATCAATTTGGTGATATGAAAGAAATTGGTGCACAACGCCTATAATTATACCATTATTAATCAGAAAAAAATTATCAAAAAATAATGAATGAGGGGAGAAAAATACTCACAGTTCACCCCAGTCCAAAACCGCAAGAAGTTGTGAGTTTTCTCCAAAAGTAAAGACAAAAGTTAAGATAAAAAACTCAACTAATTTGTCCCAATAAATGGTTTGAATTTTTTATCTTAACTTTATTCTTGACTTTTGGAGAAAACTCGCAACTTTTTGCTGTTATCAATTTGCGGATGTTTGCAGCCTTGCTGACATTCAAGGTTTTTTTTTAATCCGATTCAAGTTTTTCTAATTCAAATTTTTGGGTCAATTCAGTTCGTCCGAGGAGAGAAAATTCGAATATATTTATAAATTTTGATTGGTCGAGTTTATGGAGTTTTTAAAAAAACTCACATGAATTTGAAATTCGACCCATGATAAATGTGTTTCTAATTGTGTCTTTCATCCCTTAAGAATCTGACTTCCCTTTCTGTATGCAATGCTCTAGCTGTCAGTTAAAGAGGTGGTGTAGTTGGCAGTTTGCATAATTAATGGCAGTAGAGGAATAGACCCCGCTGTATTTTCACTTCCGCTGTGTGTTCATTGTGCAATGGGGATTGCAGTGACATCACACGGCCCTTACCTCATTCTGTACATAAGCTTTTGCGAATCACTTTTGTATCGTTAAAGAGAAAACCAATTCATACGGAGACAGTAATATTTTGATTTGTAATATTTCTAATCGGCAGAGGAAAAAAACAATAGAAAATTAATTTATTTTTATATTTTTCAGGGGGAAAAAAATCGTCTTGGATTTTGTACACTCTTTTTGTAGGCGTGGTTCATTTTTCTTATTGGCTTGTGCAAATAATTTAAATGGATGTGAGCATCTGCTTGTTTTGATATACTTGTTAAAAGGGGGAGGGGTTGAGAATAAATCGCAATATACAAAGGCTGGCCATATTACTACACCACACACGCACTGTTTAGGGTATGAAATCACATGAATTGCACCAAATAGCAATATGGCAGCTTCCATGTTCTTCAGTCTTCATTCATCCAATTTATTTTGCTAACTGGGCACCAGCGCTGGATTTAGCCACAAGTTTACATCACACACTTTCTATTTGCTTCCAGGCCTTATTGGCTGTAAACCAAAATGTCGGCTGCATAGACAAGGAGCTGCTTCCAAACTCACGCGTGCAACTTCACTATTGAAACACTGGATTTCACATCTGTCACTCAACAAATCACTGCAGTAAATTACCAAGGATGCACTGAATCCACTTATTTTAGGATTCGGACGAATCCTGAATCCTTTTTGAAAGATTCAGCCGAATACCGAACTGAATCCGAACCCTAATCTGCATATGTAAATTAGGGGAAGAAGGAAGAAAGCAAAACGTGCATGGGTAAAAAAAAATTGATTTCCTCGTCTGTACGATGAAAAATCATGTGATTTTTTTTTACATTCTGATTTGATTCAGCCAGGCACTTGGTTTAGACTGAATCCTGCTGAAAAAGACAGAACCCCGAAAGGAATCCTGAATTCAGTGCATCCCTACTAAATACACAGTAAGGGGGTTATTTATCAAGCTCCAAATATCCGAACTTCTAATAATTCATAGTTTTCAGAGCAAAAAAAAAAAACAAGAATTTTTCAAGATTTGTTAAAGTCTGATGGTCTGAAAAACTCTGAATCTGAAACCCCGGCATCTAAAATGACAGTGTTACGCAATATGTTGGCGCTATATAAATACATGTTAATAATAATAAAAGCTCTCGAGGTCCTGTATAAATCAACAGGGACGGTCCCAGTGTCTGCGCTGATGTCCGTACTGATATCCAATGATTTTGGGATTTCGCAGAAAAAAACTTAGTTTTTTGGAAAACTCTGAACAATTCGGCGAAAGCCCAAAGTTTTACGTGACACTATTTTATCTGGCTTTTTTCGTCATAAATAAGGTCCATTCGGAAATTTGGAGTTGCTTGAAGTTTGATATTTGAAATTCAGAGATAAATTCGGACCTTGATAAATAACCCCTTAAATCTTAATAAAAACCTTCCATTCCACATCTTCCTGCTGAATGAATACTAAAAAAAAATGACTGTTGTTGGTTTTATTCATTGCCAGTGATTAGTCGTTTTATGAAATAAATAAATATATAAATATGTATTTATTTAGGGAGACCAACTTGTTTGCAAAAAGATATTTAAAATTCACCAACATGTGCAAGTAATAAGAGTCCTATGAAAATCTAATTCTAATGTCTCTCACATTTGCTGGGGCTACTGCTTCTTACAATGTATGTTTTTCTTTTCATTTTAACTTTTTGTTTTAAGGATTTGGAGGTGGGGTGAAATGTGATTTGTTTTCAATCAAAATCTTAGCCATGCAATAAAAAAAGAACTAACTACACTGGTGTTAAACATTAAAATTATTTGTATTATGTGTTAAAATCACAAAATCATTGTTCAGAAATAAAGGCGACTTCAAGGGCAACTGAACTCACCCATGTATGACCCCTAGACTGGGTGGCCCAAATGCAAGATGGCTACTTAGGATTGAACGTTTGTAGCAAGTGCCAATCTGTTCATATGATGTTGCCAGGGTTTATGACATCACTGTGGGGGACAGGTGACATCACGGAAGAGAGAGATTGGAAGGTGTAAGTCTGTCTGTACAGCCAGTTGTGGAACTGATACAACAAGACTTTTATTGTGCAGCTGGCAACTTTTAGTGGCTGATTTACTAATGCTTCAGCTTCTGGACTCAATCATTTGGTTTCTAAAACTACACGTGAGTTCCTAAAGTTACGTGTGATTTCTGCATCCGAATCCCCCCCCCCCCCCGGCAAGAAAATAAAAGCTCTGCAGTTTTAGGTGCCAAGCTTTTTTTTGATAAACGACCAGCAACAAGCCGAGGTATTCAGATACAGAAACCATGCGTGATTAATAGGGATGCACCAAATCCACTTTTTTGGATTCAGTTGAACCCCTGAATCCTTCGTGAAAGGTTCGGCCAAATCGGAACCCTAATTTGCATCTGCAAATCAGTGAGGGGGAGAGAAATAGAGCCGCGCACAAAGTCCTTGTTATGTGACAAAAAGTCACATGATATTAAGAATTTGGATTCAGTTCGGCCAGGCACAAGTAATCGGCCGAATCCTAATCCTGCTGAGAATGGCTGAATGCTGGCCGAATACCGAACCGAATCCTGGATTTTCAGATTTGGACTTTTTCCATATTTGGGGTTAATTCCCGAAAAAAAACACACAAACACACACTTCATCCAGTTTATATTTGATACTGCACCCAGGCATATTTAACCATCATAGACGATAGTGCCGGTTTCAAAATGGACAATTTATATATACAGTGTATATATATATATATACACACCCCCTTAGTGTTGGCTCAATTGCAGCTTCTTCAGCTCCTTCCTTAAAGGAATTGTTCAGTGTAAAAATAAAAACTGGGTAAATAAATAGGCTGTGCAAAATAAAAAATGTTTCTAATATAGTTAGTTAGCCAAAAATGTAATGTATAAAGGCTGGAGTGATTTCATGTATAACATGTCAGTCAGGACTCTACTTCCTGCTTTTCAGCTCTCTTGGTTTACACTGACTTGTTACCGTGGTTACCAGGCAGTAACCAATCAGAGACTTGAGGTGGGGTCACATGGGTCATTTCTGTTGCTTTTGAATCTGAGCTGAATGCTGAGGATCAATTACAAACTCACTGAACAGAAATGTACCATGTGACCCCCCTTCAAGTCGCTGACTAACTCAGAGTTATAGAGCTAAAAAGCAGGAAGTTGGATTCTGGCTGTTTTATTAGACATCTGTTCACTCCAGCCTTTATACATTACATTATTGGCTAACTAACTATATTAGAAACATTTTTTATTTTGCACAGCCTATCTACCCAGTTTTTATTTTCACACTGAACTGTTCCTTTAAAGCTCCAACCCCATTTTCTAACCTGAGCTCTATTTAACTGTGAAGCTGGTCATAGGGGTGTCTACTACACATGCACTTGCTGCCTCTGCTCCAATGAAAATCAATCAGAGGTGCAGTAGAAACCCCCTTCCACCATCTTCACAGATAGAGAGAAGGAGATCTCAGAAAAGGGGTCAAGGCTTCACACTAGACATGGAAGGGGCTGTAGCTGAGCTGCTTGTCATTTAGAAACCACAAGAGAATGAAAGCAGAAGGTATGTTGTTCTGGGGGTGTTTTTAGTATTTTTAGGAATGTTTGGATAAAAGTCTTATCCTTTAATATACTGTAAACCAGATTGGAGGGTATCTTTGTGCAATGGTTTCTTTAACTCCAAAAATTGCAAATGGCACCAAGTTACTTCAAATGATCATCACAAGATTGGTTTCATATATGGGAGCAACACAAGCATGACAATGATCCTGAAGGTGCCAAATAAGGGTTGTGATTGGCTATTTGGTAGCCCCTATGTGAACTGGCAGCCAACAGGAGGCTCTATTTGGCTTCACCTGGTTTTATACAACCAAAAGTTGTCTCCAAGCCTGGAATTCAAAAATAAGCCCCTGCTTTGAGGCCATCGGGGGCAACATCCAAGAGGTTGGTGTGAAACATTTTGTTCCTGAGCTACTGGTTGGAGATCACGGGTCTAGATAGTGGGAGGTGAACATGACTCAATGACCCACCAGCAACTGGGAAAACATGAAATGTAGTAGAAACGCAACATGAGTTTGTGCTGCACTTCCTCCATGCATGAGACAAAAAGAATTGCAGAATTGCCCTCGTGACTTGAATCAGTGCTAAATGTTTGCTCAATACAAAATAAGGACTCAATTAATGGAGAAGGAAAGGCTAATATTTAGTAAGCTTTATCAGAAATGTCTATATAAATACACCAGTAACCATCAAAGTAATGCTGCTCTGAGTCCTCTGTCAAAAGAAAAAACACATTTCTTTCCTTCTATTGTGTACACATGGGCTTCTGTATCAGACTTACTGCCTTCAGCTTAAACCTCCAGGGCTAGGGCTTGAGCATGCTCAGTTTGATCCTCTTCCTGATGTAATCTGAGCTGAGCTATGAGTGAGCAGGAGAGACTCAGGCAGGAAGTGATGTCACAACACGCTAATATGGCAGCTGCTATCCTAAACAAACAGAGAAAGCTTCTAGAGCTGTTTACTCAGTTATGGTAAAGTATTCTGCAGAATAAATATAGTGTTATAGCTTGTACTATTGTGGCTAATCTATTGGCAATAAACTGCTTTGGTAACTTTCCTTCTCCTTTAAAACAACCCCAGTCATCCTGCACTGACAAGCAAAATATTTTCCAGGTAAGAAAATCATTTTCTCTTCAAATATAGAGCAGAAAAGGGAAAGCAGATTTTAACAATTACAGAAAAATGAAGAATTCAAAATTTAATCCAATCAAAATGAAAATGCCAAATATATAGGAGGGAGCAAAAGCTGTTGAAGTTGTATGAGCCGGCGTGGGAGCCTTCAGTAAATGCTTCTCAGTTCAGCTCTGCCTTTATGATGTGACCGGGACATCGATTTTACTTTTTTTTTATGACAGATTTCACAATAAGCAGCGCAATTGGTCTCCCCATGTGTGAGATAGATTTAAAAGCAGCAGATGAAAGTGTCCCATATTTTATTCCTACATGCAAAGAGCAGGAATCATTGGCCGACCATTAGCAGCACCTTATTAATCACAGCGCTGGCAGCTCCAGCATTGCACCATCACATTTACACCGAGGCATCAACATCTGGCCTTCAACTGAGCACCAAACGGCTGAAACGCACTTCTTTCTCGTAGACTGGATCTCGGCAAACAATCATATCTGAACTGTTGGTTGTTTTACAGATCAGATTTCATTGCTCTGGAAATGAAGAAGATTTGAACCCAGTAGTTGTGTTAATAACAGAAGCTTCTTATCATACAGTTTTCATTCTGGGCTGCCGTGTTACTAATTGGCACAATAAGAATCATCAAATCCATCTGTAATTTGTATTAATCTCAGATTACAGCATCTTTGTGTAAACAACCAGTGATTAACAGGGAAAACATTTCTAAATACCCGTCAAATAAGTCTTTGTTCCCTACAGACCAACATGGTGATTCTCATGGAGAGCATCGTCAGAATAACAATGAAATGATACGAGTCTCTGTGCTAGAAACCACCTGCGGAATTATTCTAATTGCAGACAAGGACAGCAGAACCTTCAGAACTTTTGGGGATCATAAAAAGATATTGGGGCTCAGTTATAAACTCTTCGCAAATATCCTCATAAATAACCCATAGCAACTGATCAGCGATAAGCTTTTTTTTTAGTCAATTGCAGGTCGAACAATGAGAGTATTTGTTTACCATCAATAACTGCCCAGGTGCAAATTAGCTCAGTGTTTATAAATGTGTTTACAAATGACTCCCAGTTAGCAATGGGGCAACTCCAGACCACTAAGGAGGAAATGTATTAATGGTCTTGTTCACCTTTAAATTAACTTCTAGTATCATGTAGCGAGTGATATTCTCAGACAATTTGCAATTGGTTTATTTGTGGGTTTTGACTTATTTAGCTTTTTATTCTTCAGCTCTGCAATTTGAGCAATCTGGTTGCTATGATCTAAATGACCCTAGTAACCATGCACTGATTTGAATAAGAGACTGGTATATGAATAGGCGAGGGTCTGAATTTAGTTGAGTAATAAAAAGATGCAATAACAATACATTTGTAGCCTTACAGAGCATTTGTTTTTTAGATGGGGTCAGTGACCCCCAATTGAAAGCTGGGAAGAGTCAGAAGAAAGCAAAGAATTCAAAAACCTATAAAAAAAATAAACCGTGAAGTCGAATTGAAAAGTTACTTAGAATTGGCCATTCTATAACCTATTACAAGTGAACTTGAAGGCAATCACCCCTTTCAAATTCTGTTTTTTTTTCAGCAATTAGGGCTCTTACATACAGGTGGTTTTCGTCTGTGAGTCCAGCCCCCTTCACAATAATTGAGTGCGTCTACTACTGCGCTCCCCTGCGGCTGAACAGAAGAAAACGTAACGCAGGAGTAAACGCACTCAATTATTGTGAATGGGGCTGTTCTCACACAGACGCTGTGTCCCACCTGCGTTTGGTGCTACTGTGTAAATACAGCCCCATACACAATAATTGAGTGCGTCTACTCCTGCGGCTGAACAGAAGAAAGTGCAACGCAGGGAAGCGCAGGAAAAACCGCCCGTGTGTAAGAGCCATTAGTGATCTTAAATATATTCAAGTTTTCCGACTCTCTAATTATCAAGATGTGTCAAA
This sequence comes from Xenopus laevis, assembly GCF_017654675.1. NCBI lineage: Eukaryota > Metazoa > Chordata > Amphibia > Anura > Pipidae > Xenopus > Xenopus laevis. The sequence continues at coordinate 26,504,877 of NC_054381.1, read as the reverse complement.
GGGAAAAAAAATGAAAGAAAAAGGTCAAAAAGTTGCTGTGTTTGTACATAAGTTTGTAGGAAATATACTTGAAGCATTTACGCAATCATTAGACACATGGATTTGGGCTCAGTATAATTATTGTATTTTTGTGGCTTTGCCCTTGAAGGGAACCAGTATAAAAGCAAATTAGCTACGAACGCTCCATGTCATGAAGAAGCCTGGGCAGATAGTGCTGAGAATTAGAAGGGCGATGCTCTAATGTAAATGAAAGATACAGACTGATAAAAAGGGAACAATCCTAGTGATATTGTTAATTAAAGTGACCAGTCACCAGAGCAGAGATAGAAGTTCCCAACACACAGGTAACGGCAAACAAAGGGCAATTACTTAGTATGTCACGAGCCTGACGTGCAGGAGCAGCTGTAAATAGGAGCTTTGATTAAAAAGCCCAGTGACAAGAGACAAAATGGATGAGTAGCACAATAACCTGCTTCGATGTTGCCCCAAAGAAAGAAATATTGCTTAGTAATTGTTAGGATTTATGGTCGGATCCTTTGTCTTTAAAAGCAATATGTTATTGTACTTGTGTCTCACTGCCGCTTGTATATTATGTACTTGTGTGAATGTGTCGGACACACAGCCGGGAGACAGGCAAAGAAATGGAATGCAGAGAACCCAGTGTTTATGAGGAATTGCCCCTTATTCACCAACAGACCAATCACCCCACAACCTGCAGAAGAAGCTCCCCTGGGAACAGCGATCAGCAAACAAATTAATAAATAATGTTTCTATTGGAAGACTGGGGCTCTCTGTTGCTGCTTCCATATAAAACACATCTTGGATTGATCAATTACTAAAACCATGTCTTGTATAAGTAATTCAAAAAACAACTGGACCTGCTGAGTAATTATTGAAGACGTTTCACTACTCATCCGAGCAGCTTTTACAATGTGCCATTGTGATTGGATTAGTGGAAAAGTTTATATGCCGAAGAAGCTGCTCGGATGAATCGTGATATGTTTTCAATGATTACTCAGCAAGTCCAGTTGTATTAGAATTACTTATACTAGGGGGCCCATTTACTTAGGAAAAATAGTTGAATTTCGAATGGTCGAATATGGCTACTTCGACCATCGAATGGGCTACTTCAACCTTCGACTACAACCTTCGACTTCGAATCAAACGACCATCGTTCAACTATTCGACCATTCAATAGTTGAAGTACTGTCTCTTTAAAAAATTCTTCGACCTCCTAGTTCACCGCCTAAAACCTACCGAGGCCAATGTTATGGGGAAGGTCCCCATAGGCTTCCTAACAATTTTCTGATCGAAGGAAAATCCTTTGATCAATGGATTAAAATCCTTCAAATCGTTCAATTCGAAGGATTTAATCCTTAAATATTAAATATTCCTTCGATCGTAGGAATAGCGGTAAATCCTTCGACTTCGAAGTCGAAGGATTTTACTTAGACAGTCGGATATCGAGGGTTAATTAACCCTCAATATTCGACCCTAAGTAAATGTGCCCCTAGATATACCATGACCTGGAGGAATGAAAACATATATTTGCACAATGATACATAAGCAGATTTGGTTACGCCTGGGCAAGATGTAAATTCATGTTTTTAGTAAGTTTATAATGAACAAAGTGTGTTTTATATGAGAGCAGCAGAGGTCAGATCCATTGTTCTGTTTTCTTTCAGTGGAAAAAATGATCATATTCTGCTCAGGCCCAAGAAGTTCATTAAATGGGTTGTTCAACTTTAAAATACATTTTGGTAAGACGGCAGCAATATTCTGAGACATTTGGCAGTTGGTTTTAATTTCTATTATTTGTGTTTTTGGTGTTATTTACTTTTTTATTCAGCAGCTCTCCATTTTGCAATTTCAGCAGTCTGGTTGCAGATGTGTTTATTTGCTCTCAAACCTGTGTTTAAACCTGAGTTAAATGCAGAAATAAAATGCCGGTGTGTAAAAGCTCCAACATATTCTCTGCTGTCAGGTAACAATTTGGTGTCTGCTAAAAGGAAAAGCAAAAATCACTTATTAGAATTGAGCAGAGACATCTGGTTCAGGTCTGTGGCATCACCTGGAGTCTATAAAACAAAGATAACAGAGGCAATGGCTAAAAGTCTCCCAAAAAACCATGAAACGTTGCTGCCACCAATTACACGACAATGAACTCGTTTTGCCTTTGGCTGGAGCTGTAACTTTGGGACAGCGGGTTTGATTGGCAGCCAGGAGCTAAAGCTAAAAACTGCACAAGAAATGCACAAAAAGAGACCTCAGGCTGCAGAAACCTGTAGTGAATGGAAATGGCTCCGTTGGAGAACTAACTGCACAAATAGTTGCCAGGAGCCAAATCTAATAATAAGCAACAATGACAAGTCACCAACATTGACTATAAGAAATCGCTCTTCACTATCTGGGCTTTACAAATGCCAGGGAACACCTGCCCGAATTCTCAATACTCACTGTAAGGTTTAGTGAAGGAAGTATAATGGGCTGAGGCTCCTGGTTGTAGTAAAAACAATACGTATTAGTCTCCAGCTGTGAAGAGGCTGTTATAGAAGGAAAGGTATTTTATTGGCCTTGGTTTCAGAACGAGACGTTGGGCAGGCAGGTGGCAGATTTAAGGTGGCCATAAACGTTACAATTACGATCTTTCCTGGAAAAGAAAGATTGTTCGTTTTAATACACACGTGTAGAGCTAACCCGTCGGATAAACAGGTCAAAACAATAGAATTCTACCTGTACCTGACGATTCAGCACTAACAATGGCTGATGTTTGAGTTACTTCAAAGGCGCCCAATCAAAATTTCCCGTCCAGCCATCGACCATTCGACCGATATCCAAGTCTTCTGCTGATATCGGGCAGCTCATTTACCACCATAAACGCACCGAATATCGTACAAAAGTCATAAAAGGTAAATTTAAAGGGAAATCCATCAGTTTCATCATTAGGTAGGTCTCTATCATGGCTCCATCAATCATGTTCACAGCAGAGATCTGACAAATCGATCATTTTTTAATTCAGGCTTATACCCAGTATTAACCAAGATTTGTCAAAATACCCCAAATCTACAGAAGAACAAGATTAGCCTGGGATTTACTGTATTTACCACTGAAATGTGAATACAGCTCTGTGAGTTCAGATTTGCCTGAAGGAAGCGTTTCCTTGTTGTGGGGTTTTGGCAGAAGCAGAAGGAATTCTAAGGGGAAATATTGGCCAATAACCAAGTGTTAGGGATCCAGTGACCATTTATTAGGGGTTGGGGGATCAGATTTCTTTTGCTGCTGTAAAAAGTATTCTCCATTCTTGTCTTTGTATGGAAGCTCATGCCTTTAATGTGGAGACACGATGCTCCCTGTCACTGATCCTGGTCGTCTCTGGCAAGGGGACAGTCACCAACAGAAGGGAAAGATAAAAGAAAGTTTAGGGACAGAGATGGAGACAACAATAAGATGAAAGGCAAGACAGAATCTGCAGGCAGAGACAATGACACCTATAGAAGCTGGGGCATCAGAACAGACAGGAAAAATAATCAATGTTTCATTTTTCAATATTTTTTTATTGGCATTTATAAGAATAAACCACCAGAGTAACAGAAATGCAACACACAAGATCTTATCACACGTCAGTGGCTAAACATGTAGTTCAATTTGTATTGGTCAGTAGGAAAATCAGCCTACATGAGCCTACACAGAATATTAAAGGAGAACTAAACCCTAATAATAAATGTGGCTGAAAATGCCATATTTTATATACTGAATGTATTGCACCAGCCTAAAGTTTCAGCTTGTCAATAGCAGCAATGATCCAGGACTTCAAACTTGTCACAGGGGGTCACCATCTTGGAAAGTGTCTGTGACACTCACATGCTCAGTGGGCTCTGAGCAGCTGTTGAGAAGCTAAGCTTAGGGGTCGTCACTAATTATCCAGCAGAAAATGATGTTGGTCTGTAATATAAGCTGATGCTACAGGGCTGATTATTAAATTCTGATGCTAATTGCACTGGTTTCTGTGCTGCCATATAGTAATTATCTGTATTAATTAGTAATCAGCCTTATATTGTGACATTTCTATTCTATGTGTACTGTATAGTGTGAGTGGGTCCCTAAGCTCAGTAAGTGACAGCAGCACAGAGCATGTGCAGTGAATCAGCAGAAAAGAAGATGGGGAGCTACTGGGGCATCTTTGGAGACACAGATCTTTATTGCTAAAGGGCTGTGGTTGCCTTGGGCTGGTACAAAATATAATGTACAACATTTCTAGCTACTTCTTTTAAAGGGTGTAAAGTCCATTTACCTTGGGTTAAGGGAAGTAGCCAGATGAGTAGTGAGAGCTAAATACAGAGCCCACAGCTGTAGATGTGTCACTGCAGGGAGTGTGTGTGGGAAAGACTAGATTCCAATGACAGATTAATGGAATAATACACAGAATAATACACATGGCCAGGCCCGGGGGCAGTTGTGTGGTTATTCTGGCAGTGAAGGGGTGCAGATCATATGACTGTCTCGCTGCTCACAAGTCTCAGGGCAGATAAGAAGTGACAGGACTGCTGATAAAACTTCTTTCAGACCTCGCCTGCAGCATCTCTACATTCTCATTCTGCCTTGAAGGACGTGACCATAATTTGGAGTCACAAGAGATACAAATCTATGGAGGCAAAGTAACACACTGGGAATGGAACACGGAGACCTCAGCTCATCATTTGTCACACGCCCGTCACATATTCACTAGTCACACACTTCTACTTACAACTTCTAAGCGGAAATTGTCACCTTATTTGGGATAAAAAGTTATTTTAAAACACCAAGTAAAACTTTCAATGGGAATTACATATTTTAAAGAATTATTTTTAGGAATTTAATGATGGAATTAACCAAAGTAAACGGTTCATGGTTTTGTGCTTGTGGAATTGACTTGAGGGGGAACCTCCTGTTTAAATTCAGCCTTGGAAAGAATTCTGTGTCCCAAGTTGAGGGCTGGAGAATAGACTCCATTCTTCTTGCTCCATTCTATCTGCTAAGCACCCCTCAATGAGCAACAAGTAAACCGATCCATTCGTGGACATACATATTTACATTCATAGAACTGTTATCTAGAAAACCCCAGGTCCTGAGCATTCTGGATAACAGATCTTTCCATAATTTAAATCTTAAGTCTACTAGAACATCATGTAAACATTAAATAAACCCAATAGGCTGGTTTTGCTTCCAATAAGGATTAATAATATCTTAGTTGGGATCAAGTACAGGTAGGGGACCTATTATCCAGAATGCTCGGGACCTGGGGTTTTCCAGACAATTGTTCTTTATGTAATTTGGATCTTCATGCCTTAAGTCTACTAGAAAATGAAGTAAACATTAAATAAACCCAATAGGCTGGTTTTGCCTCCAATAAGGATTAATTATATCTTAGTTGGGATCAAGTACAAGCTACTGTTTTATTATCACAGAGAAAAAGGCAATTCGTTTTAAAAATTTTGGATAAAATGGAGTCTATGGGAGACGGCCTTTCTGTAATTCAGAGCTTTCTACAAAGAAGGGAGTTGGTTCTGAGAAATAGGATAATAATGAAGCAAATGCATAATCAGCAAATAAGCGGCAGCCAATGAGAGACAAGGAAGGGAGGTGCCAGGCTGAGAAGCTTATCACAAGAGAATATTATGTTTTGGAAAACCCAATAAAAATGTTAAAAATACATAAATAAATAAAAAAAAGAATATTATGGACTCAAATTTTTGCTCAAGTTACTGGAAAGCTACACAAAGATTTAGATACTGAGGGGCGGATTTAACCGAAGTTCGAATTCAACTTTTTACCGCAATTCAAAGTTTTTGCAGCCAAAATCATAAATTTAAAATTCCAAACCTCAAATGATCAAATCTATTAAGAACAAAGGCTAAAAATTTAACTATAAAAAAACTATAAAAAAAACAGGTATCCAAAAGTCCAAAAAGTGTTTCAAATTGCAAATGTAAATCTATTTTTCAATTGAGTTAAATTCAAAATTTAAGGGTATATAAAAGCTGTTTTCTCAGCTTTTATGTGATCATGATTTTGAGATTAGTTTTTTTAATCAATAAGTGCACATTTTTAGCTTTTTTTGAGTTAGTTAAAAATGGGAACATTTCTGAGAAATGTGCCTCCCCGAGTCATAAACATGGAAGAGAATAAATGCTTTGTAGGATTACTTTTTGCTATAATCTCACCAACCTGAAAACATGAATGGGGCACACATTTAAAGGCACGGCGTGAGTATCCAGAGGCTGCACTTTTAAAGGGCACTATATCATGGTCAAATTGTTTCTCCACTGGAGGTGTCAGCTAATGGGCCCCACACTCCAATAATAATCTCAAACATGTCGCTGGCATGTGCTATGCTCGGGGGTTGGGAGCTGCCGGTGCAGAAGCTGGAGCCCTACATGGTTGGCATTGCACTCACCTGGGGAATTTATGAGCAAAATAACTATTGGGAAGAGTCCCCTTTCAAAACAAGATAACAGGTATATGGGAATGTGTATTAACAGTCATTGTTATATAGTCCCAGAAACATTCAATAAATATAATGTAGGAATTAAGTACCACCCTACAATTACAATGCACTACTGTATTTTGGAAGCCCCTTTACAAGATGGCAGCAGAAAGAAATACCAAGGCAGGACAGAGACAGGGCACCATCAGGCTCCACACTAGTAAGTTAATAAGGATCTGCTCCCTCAGGGCCCATCATTATTATCCCACTGCTCAGCAGACTAAAGAATGGGCACTACCAACAAGTAAAATAGGGCCCCAATGAAACAAAAATGTTTTACAGGATCATACGCTTATATTGTCAGGCCCCACCCAATTATGTTAAAACCTCAACTGTCATCTATACAAACTGGACAATTCATCTTCCCAACCAGCAATTTGTATCAATGCCCCCGGTACATACAGTCCCCACACTCCCAACCAGCAGATCCTGAGATCCACATTCCCCCCTGAGGCCCCTGACTGAGTCCCTGGACTTCCATAATGATGGCCCTGCACTGGGGAGTCTGCCTTTAATGAGTCCCCCGGAATTGATCTGCAAAATACACACATTATTCACTGCACTTTAAATTAAAAATATCCACCAGTGCAAGTGCATAAACCATTGGGATAAAAACAGAGATTTTATTAAAACAGGACCAAGTACAAAGGCTAAAGGAGCAGCTGGACGACTGCGACTACTGCACTTAAATGTTTTATTAAAGTTCAGGATGTTTTGTAACCCAAAACCATTCCCACAGATTATAATGTACACACAGTACCTGCTGCTTGTGACATGTGGCAGGGTTTATTGAGAGAGCCGAAAAGAGAGAAGAATGCCGGAGAGAAGAGAGTGCCGAAGAGAGGAGAGTGCCGAAGAGAAAAGAGTGCCGAAGAGAAAAGAGTGCCGAAGAGAAAAGAGTGCCGAAGAGAAAAGAGTGCCGAAGAGAAAAGAGTGCCGAAGAGAAGAGAGTGCCGAAGAGAGGAGAGTGCCGAAGAGAGGAGAGTGCCGAAGAGAGGAGAGTGCCGAAGAGAGGAGAGTGCCGAAGAGAGGAGAGTGCCGAAGAGAGGAGAGTGCAGAAGAGAGGAGAGTGCCGAAGAGAGGAGAGTGCCGAAGAGAGGAGAGTGCAGAAGAGAGGAGAGTGCAGAAGAGAGGAGAGTGCCGAAGAGAGGAGAGTGCCGAAGAGAGGAGAGTGCAGAAGAGAGGAGAGTGCAGAAGAGAGGAGAGTGCAGAAGAGAGGAGAGTGCCGAAAAGAGGAAAGTGCAGAAGAGAGGAGAGTGCTGAAGAGAGGAGAGTGCAGAAGAAGTCCCAATACCAAGAAGCGCTGCCTTACTTACATTACTATGAGTATGTTGCATATTTTCTACACAAATGTCTCCTCAAAGGGGATTTATTCCTCCCCCCTGACCAAAAAAATGCAGTAGATCAAATAATCCCGTAGTATTTGGGAAAAGTTGCACAGAATATAGGATAATAGTAAATGTTTGTTTATGTTACTATGAGTACAGGTGATAGGCCTTCTTTCTCCAGCAGTTGAAGTCCATTGTTTCCTATGGGTAGAAATGGCCAAGGTTGCTTGAAAGGTTTTTTCTCCAGGACCAGAAGAAATCAATGCATGGTTGCTAGGTTAATTTGGACCCTAGCAACCAGATTGCTGAACTTGCAAACTGGAGAGCTACTGAATAAAAAGCTAAATAACTGAAAAACCACAAATAATAAAAAATGAAAACCAATTGCAAATTGTCTCAGAATATCACTCTCTACAACATTTAAAGTGAAGAATCCCTTTCTGCCCCTAAGTGCTGTTGTTGTTACTTTGTTTTCCTACAATAAGGAAAATACTCAGCAAGGCCTGAGCTCTGTGACAGAAGGAAAGGACAGACAATAGGATGGGACTGACTGAAAGGAAGAAAGAAATGGACTGACAGAAGGAATGAACAGACAGATGAAAGTGAAGCAGACTTATAGAAGAAAAGGACAGACAGAAGGGAGAGACAGAGAAGGAACTAATCAGTGAGACAGTTGTGGTATAAAAATATGTTTATTTCTCAAACACATGAAATATTTCTGATGAGAACATTGAGCAGTTAGTTATAAGGCACATGACATGTTGAACACTGAGGTATCGCTGCTCACGTAGAACTCGTCACCATCAGCTTTTGGCCAGTTTTTTCTTCTGCACCAATTCCACGAGCAGCTTGTAGCGACATATACACTCCTCCTGCAGCGAGACAGTTACACTCATTTAGCCAATAGAAATACAGTCTGTTATACAAGGGATAGGGCTTCATCTTTAATTGAACTTTTACTATAACAGAATGATTTATTCTGAGCAGGTTTTAGTTTTAGAATTTTTAGTCTCCCTTGTCTGCCTCTTACCAGCTTTCAAATGGGGGGTCACTGACCCCGGCAGCCAAAAAACTTTTTCTCTGTGAAGCTCCAACTTTATTGTTTATTGTGACTGTTTTTTTATTTATTTACTTGTTATTCTTATCTTTCTATTTGTCTCCTCTTATTCACCTTTCAGTCTCTTATTCACACTATTGCCTGGTTGTTAGGGTCAACTGGAGCTTTACAGTACAGGTATGAGATCCGTTATCCAAATTACGGGAAGACCGTCTCTCATAGACTCCATTGTAATCAAATAATCCACATTTTTTAAAAATGATTTCCTTTTTCTCTGTAATAATAAAACAGTAAATTGTACTTGATCCCAAATGAGATATAATTGAAGGGATTGTTCATCTTTAAACGAATGTTTAGTATGATGTAGAGAGGGATATTCTCAGGCAATTTGCAGTTGATTTTCACTTTTTACTATTTGTGGGTTTCAAGTTATTTAGCTTTTTATTCAGCAGCTCTCCAGTTTGCAATTTCATCTGGTTGCTAGGGTCCAAATTACCCTAGCAACCATGCATTGATTTGAATAAGAGACTGGAATATGAATAGGAGAGGCCGGAATAGAAAGATGAGTAATAAAAAGTAGTAGTAATAATGTGTAGCCTTACAGAGCATTTGTTTTAGATGGGGTCAGTGACCCCCCCCCCCCGTTTGAAAGCTGTAAAGAGTCAGAAAAAGTCAAATAATTAAAAAAACTATAACAAAATAAAAAATAAAGACAAATTGAAAAGTTGCTTAGAATTTACCATTCCATAACATACTAAAAGTAACTTAAAGGTGAACCTCCCCTTTAATCCCTATTGGAGGTAAAACAACCCTATTTGATTCATTGATTTCTTTGCTTATTTAAGGTATGAAGATCCAAATTATAGAACAATCCCCAGATTCCAAGCATTCTGGATAACAGGTCCCATACCTGTATCTAATTCCTACTTGTCAAAAACAACCAAAGAAATGCAGTATAATTTGAGGACAGTAACTGTAATGTTGATTCAGCAGGAGCACCCAGCTCACATTCAACTCACACCCAACTCACACCCAACTCACATTCAACTCACACCCAACTCACACCCAACTCACACCCAACTCACACCCAACTCACATTCAACTCACATTCAACTCACATTCAACTCACATTCAACTCACATTCAACTCACACTCAACTCACATTAAACTCACACCCAACTCACACCCAACTCACATTCAACTCACATTCAACTCACATTCAACTCACACCCAACCCCAGTGTCTGTATATAATATTGATGTGTGTGTGACCCCTGTATGTGCCCATGTCTGGTTTGTGGGAGATGTATCTGTATATCCTACTGGTTTCTTGCCATGTTTTTTGCTCATGACGTCTCTCTCCTCCTTTCTGTATCTTATAAGATGTTAAACTGCACAAACAAAAACGTAGCTGCATAGCCAGTTGCAGGGAATGAAGGAATAAAGGGTTTGCTGTATAATATCTGCCCAGTGTTGGATATATCACTATTCCTGCAGAGAAGATTGTGTATGTCAGTAAATAAGATGTCCTTATGTCCGTGCAGTTGTGTGTCAGTCCTAAGCCCCTCCTCTCGTTTACACTTTGCCATTAGATGTGTCACTCACTTTGCTTTTCCCGGGGACACATTTGGCAATTTTATCCCAGCGCTCGGCGGTGCCTCTGGGGTACTGTTGCAGTGCTAACTCTAACAGCTTCTGCTGGTTCTGACTCCATAATTCCTCCAAACTCCGACTTTGCTCCTTTTTTCTCATGTCATTGTCACTGTCTGCAAGATCTTCAGCCTCCTGCTCTGTATCAAAGTCTCTTTGGCGCCTGCCTCTCACCTTCTCCTCCACTTCACCTCTGGATAAAGGAGCGGCTTCTGCTGAAACCCTTGCACCCTTCCTTTTACGGGCCCTGACGCCTGTTGTGTGGCCCTCACTGTGACTTGCAGGGAGATCCTGCTCCTCCTCCTCCACTTCCTCTTCTTCTCTGTGTGTGATTAAACTGTCAGACAGATTCACATTTGCCTTCACAGAGCACTTTAAATCAGACAATCTAACGGCACCTAAAGGAAACAAAGACAGGAGCTGAGTGCATGTTCCATAGAGCTAGTACAGATAACTGGGAGCTTAAAGGGAAACTATCGTGAAAATTAAAATTTAATTTAAGCTTCATCATAACGAAACTTTGTACATACAATCAATTAAATATTCTGCATTGTTTCTGAAATAATCAAGTTTATCTTTACTATTCCTCTCTTAGCATCCCTCATTCTTTCTTTATGCGGCAGTTGGGTGTCAGCTAGTCATTGACAGTTAGATCCAATATATTTTATAGGGGGGCTCCCTTTCCTAGCAGATGAATTAGGGCTCATTCAAATAAATGATTCCGGTAGAAACAAAATCTAACAAAATAACTGCGTTTTGTACAAATCCTGCATGTAGATGATTGTAATGATTTTAATAGAGTGAGCTCTAATACATCTTCTAGGCAAAAGGAGCCCCCCTATAAGATATATTGGATCTAACTATCAATGAATATCTGACATCCAACAGATGCTGAGAGAGGAATAGTGAAGATAAACTTGATTATTGAGAATTTTTAATTGACTATATTTAGAAATATGACGCTTATATTAAATTTACATTTTTGCGATAGTTCCCCTTTAAATCCAGGGGAAATGACATCACAACGCAGCAACTTGCTCACTATACATATATTTATATATATTGTCATTTACACATTATAAATCAGAATACTGCAGTATTACTATACAATGTGACTGGACACGCGGTGGTCTCTCTCACAGGTAGATATATAGGAGCTTGTGACACACACCTGCAGAACACGACACGCCATCCTTTACTTGTTTTGCTTTTGTTGTGACCTGCAAAGAAAAAAGGGTAAAGGGTTCATTTGGATTTTGGTAGGATTTATTATCCGGAAACCTGTTATCCAGTAAGCTACGAATTACAGGAAAGCCACCTACTATAGACTCAATTTTAATCAAATAACGCAGATTTTTTAAAATGATTTCCTTTTCTCTGTAATAATATAACAGTAGCTTGTACTGGATCCAAACTAAGATATAATTAATCCTTACTGGAAGCAAAAGCAGCCTATGGGGTTCATGTTTATATGATATTTTAGTAGATTTAAAGTATGAAGATCCAAATTACAGAAAGATCCCTTATTCAGTATACCCCAGGTCCCAAGAATTCTGGATAACAGGTACTTGTATACTCCCCCTCCTTACTGTAGCCTGATTGGTGCTTTATTATAGTGGGCATGTTTCATCGTGGGCAGCAATTCCATGCAAGGCCTAATGAGTTATAATATAAGGGAATACCTAGGGGATTACAGTGTAAGGACTGGGTGAGAGATAACATAGAGTGATCTTATACAAAGAGTTCAGGGGGGATAGGAGGCCTGGAACTGCAGTGGACTTTGTTACAGTACCATAGAGAAGAAATTTGGAGAAACTGGAGCAATTCTTTTAGCAATCATAACTGCACATCAACTCTATATCGGATGTCTGGCCAATGGAACGAGTGTCCCTGGAAATGTCCCAGAATTGTATAAATGACCCACTACACAAATATCTCTGAAGGAGACCATGCCCATAATGTCTGGAACACTAAGGGGGTTATTTACTAAATGCAAAAACCACGAAACATTTGAGATTTTATTTTATAAAATCGGACTTTTAAAAAAATCTAGAATTTTTCAGAATTTATTAAAACTCCGAGGATGGAAAAGTCTGAATCTGAAAAACCGGCGTCTCAGACCTGTCGAGGTTGCATATAAGTCAATGGGAGAATTCCCAATGATTTTTTGATTAGCGATGGGTTTCGTGCAATACCCCGAGTTTTCAGGTAAAAAATTACGAAAAAATCGTGAAAATCAGATGAAAAAATTCGTAAAAATCGTGAGAATCTGAAAAGTAAATTTTCGGGACAATTTCATAATAAATAAGCATTAAAAACCAGAGTTTGATTGGAGTTTGTAGTAGAAAATATCGAGATAAATTCGGACTTTGATAAATAACCCCTTAGTGAAAAGGAGAAGGAAATTCATTAAGGCAGTTTATTGCCAATTAATTAGCCACAATAGTACAAGATATAAGACTATATTTATTCTGCTGAATGCTTTACCATACCCGAGTATACAGCTCTAGAAACTCTCTCTGTTGTTTAGGATAGCAACTGCCATATTAGCTTGTTGTGATATCACTTCCTGTCTAAATGTCTCTCCCTGCTCACTCATAGCTCTGGGCTCAGATTACAGCAGGGAGCGGGGAAAAGAGAGGGGGAGAAAGAGAGAGGGAGGATCAAACTGAGCATGCTCAAGTCCGTGCCCTGGAGGTTTAAGCTGAAAACAGGAAGTCTGATACAGAAGCCCATGTGTACACAATAGAAGGAAAGAAACGCTGTATAGTGATTGTGGAACATTATAAGCCATTTAGAGTAAGTTAGTGTAAGTTAGTGATATACAGTGAGCCAGTACCAAAGTGCTCCTGGATATTGAGCTGCAAATAAGAAAGGACAGTGGAGTAGAGGAGTGAAGTCTGTGTTTGGGCTCAGTAACACCAGCAATGGAAAGTGAATGGGTACAGGATAGGAATATTATTAAACATGTGATACACAAAGTGATGCTCCAAGAAAATTAGCAATGTTTTTTTATTTATAAATTGTGTGGTTTTATAATTATTTGCATTTATACATTTTTCCTGCCTGAAACTGAAATGCTATTAGATTGCCGGTGTCACTGTCCTCCCCAGTAAAGAAGTTAATTGTGAGGCTGGATTGTTCTTATTAGCATCACACCTCTTTATATACAGATCCTCTGCCATTCAACTGTTGGTCCTGCATTTAAACCAGCACCCTAGTTGCTAAGAAAAGTGGAACCTAGCAACTAGAGCAGTGTTCAAATTCCAAATAGGACAACTGCTAAAAAAAAAGTTAAATCTTTAAAGGTGTGGAGAATAAAAACTACAGACCAATTGCAAATTTATTTAGAATACCACTGTCTACATCACATTTGAGTTTACTCTAAATAAATTGTCCTATTCCACATGATAAACCACAAGTCAACAGAAATGCATATTAGACTACAGTCTATTCCTTATTCTCCTGCAGCAGAGACAAGAGCAGGATATTCCCTGTCATTGGGCAGATTTGAGGCAAGTAAATTATTATTACTTATGTCATTACCAGGCTGTTAGGGGACCATTGCCATAAAGTGAGAATCTACAATATGTAGGGAAAGGGTGACTAGGCTGTTAGGGGGACATTGCCATAAAGTGAGGATGTACAGTATGTAGGGAAAGGCTGTTAGGGGGACATTGCCATAAAGTGAGGATGTACAGTATGTAGGCAAAGGCTGTTAGGGGGACATTGCCATAAAGTGAGGATGTACAGTATGTAGGGAAAGGCTGTTAGGGTGACATTGCCATAAAGTGAGGATGTACAGTATGTAGGGAAAGGCTGTTAAGGGGACATTGCCATAAAGTGAGGATGTACAGTATGTAGGGAAAGGCTGTTAGGGGGACATTGCCATAAAGTGAGGCTGTACAGTATGTAGGGAAAGGCTGTTAGAGGGGCATTGCCATAAAGTGAGGATGCACAGTATGTAGGGAAAGGCTGTTAGGGGGACATTGCCATAAAGTGAGGATGTACAGTATGTAGGGAAAGGCTGTTAGGGGGACATTGCCATAAAGTGAGGATGTACAGTATGTAGGGAAAGGCTGTTAGGGGGACATTGCCATAAAGTGAGGATGTACAGTATGTAGGGAAAGGCTGTTAGGGGGACATTGCCATAAAGTGAGGATGTACAGTATGTAGGGAAAGGCTATTAGGGGGACATTGCCATAAAGTGAGGATGTACAGTATGTAGGGAAAGGCTGTTAGGGGGACATTGCCATAAAGTGAGGATGTACAGCAGGGATCCCCAACCTTTTGAACCCGTGAGCAACATTCAGAAGTAAAAGGAGTTGGGGAGCAACACTAGCATGAAAAATGTTCTTGGGGTGCCACATAAGTGCTGTGATTGGCCATTTAGTAGCCCCTATGTGGATTGTCAACCTACATTGAGGCTCTGTTTGGCAGTACATCTGGTTTTTATACAACTAAAATTTGCCTCCAAGTCTGGAATTCAAAAATAAGCTCCTGCTTTGAAACCACTGGGAGCAACATCCAAAGGGTTGGAGAGCAACATGTTGCTCACGAGCTACTGGTTGGGGATCACCGATGTACAGTATGTAGGTAAAGGCTGTTAGAGGGGCATTGCCATAAAGTGAGGATGCACAGTATGTATGGAAAGGCTGTTAGGGGGACATTGCCATAAAGTGAGGATGTACAGTATGTAGGGAAAGGCTGTTAGGGGGACATTGCCATAAAGTGAGGATGTACAGTATGTAGGGAAAGGATGACTAGGCTGTTAGGGGGACATTGCCATAAAGTGAGGATGTACAGTATGCAGGGAAAGGATGACTAGGCTGTTAGGGGGGACATTGCCATAAAGTGAGGATGTACAGCATGTAGGGAAAGGATGACTAGGCTGTTAGGGGAACATTGCCATAAAGTGAGGATGTACAGTATGTAGGGAAAGGCTGTTAGGGGGACACTGCCATAAAGTGAGGATGTACAGTATGTAGGGAAAGGATGACTAGGCTGTTAGGGGGGCATTGCCATAAAGTGAGGATGTACAGTATGCAGGGAAAGGATGACTAGGCTGTTAGGGGGGACATTGCCATAAAGTGAGGATGTACAGCATGTAGGGAAAGGCTGTTAGGGGGACACTGCCATAAAGTGAGGATGTACAGTATGTAGGGAAAGGATGACTAGGCTGTTAGGGGGGACATTGCCATAAAGTGAGGATGTACAGCATGTAGGGAAAGGATGACTAGGCTGTTAGGGGAACATTGCCATAAAGTGAGGATGTACAGTATGTAGGGAAAGGCTGTTAGGGGGACACTGCCATAAAGTGAGGATGTACAGTATGTAGGGAAAGGATGACTAGGCTGTTAGGGGGGCATTGCCATAAAGTGAGGATGTACAGTATGCAGGGAAAGGATGACTAGGCTGTTAGGGGGGACATTGCCATAAAGTGAGGATGTACAGCATGTAGGGAAAGGATGACTAGGCTGTTAGGGGAACATTGCCATATAGTGAGGATGTACAGTATGTAGGGAAAGGCTGTTAGGGGGACACTGCCATAAAGTGAGGATGTACAGTATGTAGGGAAAGGATGACTCAGGCTTTGCCATACACATAGCCAATGCCATATTTACAGCAATCCTTATTATTGTTCATTATAAAGAGATTGAAATGTCCAGTAATCCAATTGTTTGTACTGTAGGAAGTAAATGAAAGAGCAGACAATGTGGGGGCTGGTGATTGGCTGGAATTCTGTATTTCTCCCTATTACTGAAGCTGAATTGCCAATGACACGGGCAGCTTTCCCTCTGGCCGGGATCAATATGAACATTACAGCAGAGAAAGGCAAATAAATGGGCTTGGCCTCCTACTATCAATAACCATGTAACTGCACCGGGGCTTCAAGCAAAACAAAGGAAAAAATAAAGAATCTAAAGAAATATCTGCTATTAATTTCTATTAAATACACATTTAAAGGGGAACTCTACCAAAAACAGCCTTTTGTACTTGAAAAAATGGAACTTTAAGCAACATTCAATTAATACAATTAACAGCTTTAATTATTTTTTAGGGAGATTTAGTTGCCCGGCGATAAATCGCCTCTTCTTCGGGACGACTAATCTCCCTGAACCGCCTCCCGCTGGCTAGAATGTAAATCGCCGGCGAAATGGCAATCGGTGCACTTCGTTTTCTGAAGTCGCCCGAAGTTGCCTCACAAAGAAACTTGGGAAAATGAAGCGCTCCGTGTGCCATCCCGCTGATGATTTAGATTCTAGCCGGTGGGAGGCAGTTTGGGGAGATTAGTCGCCCCGAAGAAGAGGAGATTTATCACCGGCGACTAATCTCCCCGAATCTGAGCGTGTCTCTGCCCTAAAGGGATGGTTCACCTCTAAGTTATCTTTTAGTATGTTATAGAATGGCTAAATCTAAGCAACTTTTAAATTGGCCTTTATTTTTTCTATTGTATAGTTTCTGAATAATTTGCCTTCTGAGTTTTTCCAGTTTTCAAATGGGGGGTCACTGACCCCATCTAAAAAACAAAGATGAACCACCCCTTTAACGAATGTATATTGGAAAGGTGCTTATAATGATATTTTTTATGATTAGGCAAATAAATCATTATAAGTCTCTTATCCGTAGGTCTACAGCTCCCACTAAACTACAATTCCGAGTTTCCCCCAAAAGCCAGTGCCTGGAGCTGGGGGTTAGTATTGTTACTAAAGCGTTAGGACAGAGCCCAGTCTAGAGAAGGCTGATCAGGTATAATAAATTACCTGTCTCGGAGTCACATGGCTGGAAACCATGGTAATTAAGAAAGTCACCTTAAATCTCTCCACCTGCCTCTTGTTTTGCTTCCCTACCTGAGCCTTTTTCCAGGCAGCCGGCAAATCCCGTATGAGGAGCTGTGTCAGGTGAATGTGGGAGATTAGCGAGCGGGGAGAGAGCAGGCGAGTGAGTCGTCCCATGCACTGATACTGCTCACATGTAGCAAATGTGACAGTTTGCTGCCTGTCATTTAAAGAGCCTGCTGCTAATAATCACATTATTGCTGCTTTGCATGCCAGACACTTGCCTGTGTTTCCTGTTATTTTTACAATTTAAGTGGCCTTTGTGGTTACAGAAATCATCTGGTGAAAGCTATAAATGAACATTATGAACATCGGGCCCTCTGAGAAGTGCGCGTGAGAGGCTACTGGGATATCACATATGATTGGTCCACATTCTATTAACCCCTAAACACCCGGCTGCTGCGAGTTTATGGAGAGGCACTCGGCCCCACCTTACAGTGAACTCATCTTTAGATTCGCATTAGCGATGTGCAGGTCCGCGCCCGCGCTTCCGGGGTCCTTTTATAGACCCACACCGACCCGAGACTATAAAACCGGAACCAGGAAGTCGGATGCCGGCATTTGAAGGTGGTGGGAGGGGAGAGCAGGAGAAGAGCTCAACCCGCACCCGCCCGTGAGGAGTGCAGGTTCCGCGGGTATCGGGTCGGCCCGCACATCACTAATTCACATATTACTGTACAATGTATGATCAGAACTCACTGCATTACTAGCTGAACCTCACTCTCTTACAATCGTCGTGGACACAGGCTCAATCCACTCTCTGCATGTATTTAGATGTCTGCTGCAGACTGCACTGGTTTCAATGTAATGCATTCCACACGGCAAATGTACAGCAATTGCTGAACTAAAACTCCCACAGTCCTGTGACAGTTGTGAGATGCAGGTGTGGATGGAATCAGGTTTGACATCCCTAATGTAAAATATGGTAAGGTATGGGACCTGTTAGCCAGAATGCCTGAGACCTGGGGATTTCTGGATAACAGGCCTGTTTGTAATTGAGATCTTCATACCTTAATCCTACTAGAAAATCATGTACACATTAACGGGATACTGTCATGGGAAAAAATTTTGTTTTTTTCAGACCGCATCAGTTAATAGTGCTGCTTCAGTAGAATTCTGCACTGAAATTAGTTTCTCAAAAGAGCAAACAGAATTTATTATATTTAATTTTGAAATCTGACATGGGGCTAGACATATTGTCAGTTTCTCAGCTGCCCCCAGTCATGTGACTTGTGCTCTGATAAACTTCAATCACTCTTTACTGCTGTACTGCAAGTTGGAGTGATATCACCCCCTCCCTTTCCTCCCCAGCAGCCTAACAACAGAACAAGGTAACCAGATAGCAGCTTCCTAACACGAGATAACAGCTGCCTGGTAGATCTAAGAACAGCACTCAATAGTAAAATCCAGGTCCCACTGAGACACATTCAGTTACAGTGAGTAGGAGAAACAACAGCCTGCCAGAAAGCAGTTCCATCCTAAAGTGCTGGCTCTTTCTGAAAGCACATGACCAGGCAAAATTACCTGAGATGGCACCTACACACCAATGTTACAACTAAAAAAATTAGTTCGGGCTTTTTCAGCATGATTCGGACGAATCAAATGTGAATCCTCATTTGCATATGCAAATTAGGGGTGGTGGGAAATTGCGTGACTTTTGTCACAAAACAAGGAAGTAAAAATGTTTTCCCCTTCCCACTCCATATGCAAATTAGGATTCAGATTCAGTTCGTATTTGACCAATCTTTTGTGAAGGATTCGGGGGATGCATAATGCATCCCATAAATGTACAGGAAAAGAGTGAAAGGAAATGAGGCCAAACAAGTCACTTTCAATGGTACAAAATATGTAGAAGCCACAGTCATGTGCCGGTAGCAGGACCTGGGAGTGGGCCGATGGTGCAGAGAGAAAAAAAAGGCAAAGCACAAACAAAATGGTCTGATTGTTCTTAAAGGACGGGAATGAGCATTAAGCCTGAAGCGAGAGATTTACCGGAAAATGGGTCAAATAACAGATGTGGGGAGGCTGGGAGCGAGCGCGGGTCCAGGTAAGCAGGTCTGTGATTAGAGAAAACTCAATCTGATCCTTCTTTTATAATCAAGTTGTTGGGAGAAGACAAATCAAATTAACCCCTTTCCTGCTGAAGGGCAAAATAATTTATCGCATCCAAGCGCAGGGCACTAAAATGGATATAGCAGACATGAGTGATGGGGATTGGAGTATAAGGTAGTTACAATAGGAGCTAATGGAAAACAAAGGACAAAACACAAAATACACTCCTGCTGCACATACATCACACATAGTGTCAGGACTTGCCCAGCAATATGGCTATACATGATCACATTGTGCTACACAGATAAATAGCAGCACCTTAAGCACACAAACCACTATTCTAGGGACCAATCATTAACGGATAAACATGTATTCTAGGAGCCAATAATAAGGAAAGGAACTGCTATTCTAGGGGCCAATCATTAGGACAAGAGGTGTTATTCTAGGAGCCAATCATAAGGAAAGGAGCCACTATTCTAGGGGCCAATCATTAGGACAGGAGATTTTATTCTAGGGGTCAATCATTAGGAAAAGAGGTGTTACTCAAGGGGCCAATCATAAGAAAAAGAGCCCATTATTCTAGGGGCCAATCATTAGGACAGGAGGTGTTATTCTGGGGGCTAGTTATTAGGACAGGAGGTGATATTCTAGGTGCTAATCATAAGGAAAGGAACCGCTATTCTAGGGGCCAATCATTAGGACAGGAGGTGTTACTCTAGAGGCCAATAATAAGGAATGGAGCGGCTATTCTAGGGGCCAATCATTAGGACAGGAGGCTGTTTTTTTAGGGGCCAATCATTAGATGGAGAAGGCGCAAACAAGATCACAACTTGCCTGGGTGCAGTTAAAATGTGTACAAAGCAACAAACAAAGTGCTGCTCAGTTATAATTACTAATTTGAAACAAAAAACAAAATGTTGGCATTGCTTTGTTTATAATAATTGGTTACTCCCACTGAGCTTGTTGAGTGCAGTACATTTACTATCCACCTGGAGCACTGGTCAAACGCTTGGGTGCAGGTTATATAATATACATCCAAATAGCAAAGAAACCGCACTCCCGGTGTTTTAAGGTGAAGAAATCAAATAATATTTATTTCGAAGTTTCGACTCCTGAGTTAGAAGCCGAAAGGTCGAAATAAATATGATTTCATTTTTTCACCTTAAAAGATCTGGAGTCCGGTTTCTTTGCTATTTGTATATATGTATATATATATTTATCCCTCTCAATTTCAAGTCCTGCAAATAAGGTATTTTTTTTTTTTTTTTTTAACACACACACATACAATTCCTTTTGATTGTATATATTTTTTTACTTTTGCAGTTAGTGCAGACACTCAATGCTGTTCCACTGGCTCCTGTTAACAGTTTGCTAGTCGGTATAAATAGCATTGTTTTTGTGTGATCGGGTTACAGTAGCCCAAACCTGGGAGCAGTGCAATCCCCTGTACAGCCGATCAGTTACAGCTGTTAATTGCTGAGCAGGGGACGGATTCACATCTGCTTCTGGCTTTCTCTGCTAATGTTACTTGCAGGGCCTGAAAGGACTGTTCTCTCTTACAAAAGGCACAATATCGGGCCGGTTTTATTGTGGGGCTTCCTCTTGTCTCTGTCTCTGCCAGGCACACAATGTAAATCTGAGTGAACTCACATCTGCCACTGATCGACCCAATTCCTGTGCAATCTTCTCCCATCGACCGGGGGTGCCCCCGGGGAACTTGACCATACTTCTTGTCAGCTGCCTCAGCTCCTCTTCTGTCCATTCCAGGGCCTGGGAACACAAACCGCGGCACAATGTGATAGTCGTACTGTACAACATTGTCTTATTATAAAGACTGATATAGAAATAAAGTAAATGTATCTGATCAGTTCTCTGGATGGTTTCCCTCTGATGTGTCGGCTTAATGTGTCTGCTCGCTTGTAGGCACCGACTTTGTTCTGCTTAATGATTATTATAGGCACAAGGAACATTTCTACTTAAGATAATGTTTAAAAATAGGCAGCACCTCCCCCATAACCTTTCCAGATAAATACCTCATCTAATCACCATTTCCGATAATGAACAGGCATGCATGAAGCACTTTCATTAGCGAGCCATCAGCATAGAACAACAGTCAGAGGTGAGTGACTCCAGGGAGCATCTCCACAGCTCCAGCAAAGCTTCTCCTGACACTAATCCTAACTGTCATTCTCCCACTGGGCTCCAACCCCACTGACATCCGCCTGCCTCACTGCCAGCTGAATGGGGCCCTTCCTCACTTCTTTCCCTGTCTCCCCTAATCAATGGTTCAAGCGTGCTCTTTTCACCATGTCCAAATGGCACCTTCACTCATGGTCAGAAAAGCAATGTCCCCGTTAAAGGGCTTCCCGAGAGCCTGTACCATTTGCATTCATTTGCAAAGCAAACTACCGTTATTCACTTCGTTCTGCTATCAACAGTGCCCCCCCCCAGCACAGCCATTAGCATAAATATAAGAGTCAGTAAATAAGGGCCAATAGCGAGGGGGATTTGATCAGTCGCTCACTTTTATTCACACGTGATCCTTTTGTTCCATTCGTTTTTACATTAGAGAGCATGTAAAACCCCTGCAAATGCCCCTTACCCATCTTACTGCTATGGAAATATCTTGCAGATTTGGGGAAAAGAAAGTCTAAAAGGATCAGTACTGATTATAAGGCAGAGCAGAATGGGTATGTTACCTCTCACATGCGAATATACATACAAAACAATATACAGGTATGGGACCAGCTATCCAGAATGCTCAGGACCTGGGGTTTTCCTGATAACGGATCTTTCTGTAATTTGGACCTTCATACCTTAAGGGAGACTCGGGGAGATTAGTCGGCTGGCGACCGATCACCTCTTCTTTGGGGCGACTAATCTCCCTGTGAACTGCCTCCCCGCCGGCTAGAATCTAAATCGCCAGCAGGATGGCACTCGGAGCGCTTTGTTTTCCTAGGTTTCCTCGTGAGGCAACTTTGGAGAACGAATCGATCCGAGTGCAATCTCGCCGTCGATTTCGATTCTAGCCGGCGTGGAACAAGTTTGGGGAGATTAGTTGCCCGAAGAAGAGTCGAATTGTCCTGAATCTCCTGAATCTTCTCGGCTGTCTCTGCCCTAAGTCTACTAGAAAATCATATAAACATTAAATAAACCCAATAGGCTGGTTTTGCTTCCAATAAGGATTAATTATATCTTAGTTGGGGTCAAGAACAAGCTACTGTATCATTATTACAAAAAAAAAAGGAAATCATTTTTAAAAATTTGGATTATTTGTATAAAATGATGGGAGACAGCATTTCCGTAATTCTGAGCTTTCTGAATAAGGGGTTTGCTGATAATGGATCCCATACCTGTATTATATGCACATTCTTGCTGCAACACACAAAATCCTACTGCAGCCAAAAGTTGTTGGGGGATTCTGGGCTTTGTAGTTCGTCAACAGCAGATTGGACTCCTCTGATATAAATGTGAACTGCCTCTCCCGCCCATGGGAACACCAGGCTTACAACATTGCAAGCATCCCCCTCTAATTTAACTCTGGCCCTAAATATTACAATAACCATAAAAATTCACTTTCTACATTTTTTTAAAAAAAAAAATTTGAATAAAAAAAGTACAATTTGGAAAGCTGTGATGCGAGATGCCCATTAGGCCCAACAACAAGTCTATTTACATAGCTGCGTTTATATTCAGATGGCTACCTATTCATCAGCAGCACAACGACACATTAGGATTACCACCTTCAGCGTCTGACAAGTCTGGGAAACGTCAACCGATTGTAATTCAGACGCCAAATGATTTGGGGAATGCCGAGTCTGCAAGCATACTAATTATAGCTTTCTAGAGATTCCAGAAAATCCAGAAAAAGATGGAAGGAAAGGGTGTGTGAAAGGAGGAACAGCTTGGCAGCCACTTAAACAACTCTGCCTGCTTAAAGAAACAGTACCACCAAAAAATTCCTTAAAGGAATGACAATATAATGAACAGTTGCATGGTTGCTAGAGTAATTTAGACCCTAGCAACCAGATTGCTGAAATTGCAACCTGAAGAGCTGCTGCTGAATAAAAAGCTAATTAACTCAAAAACCACAAATAACAGAAAACGAAAACCAATTGCAAATTGTCTCAGCATATCCCTCTCTACATCATCTCTATCATACTAAAAGTTAATTTAAAGGTGAACAACCCCTTTAATGCCGCCGGCTAGAATCTAAATCACCGGTGGGATGGCACTCGGAGAGCTTAATTTCCGAAGCCGCCCAAAGTTTCCTCGTCAGGCAACTTCGGTCAACTTCGGAAAACTAAGTGATCCGAGTGCCATCCCATCGGCGATTTCGATTCTAGCCGGTGGGAAGGCAGCTTGGGGAGATTAGTCGTCCGAAGAAGAGGTGACTAAATCTCCCCGAATCTCCACGTGTGTTTCTGCCCTAAAAAGTAGTCAGCAAAGCAAGCGTATGGCCTCCTATGGAAGTGACACAATACAAGAACTGGAAAGTAGGGATTGGTGAATTTGACCTGTTTCGCTTCGCCAAAAATTCGCTCACACCCGTTTTACTTTGAAATACAATATTTACTGTGAGGCAGTGTTAATGTTACACAATGGAGGCATGAGCAAGGCCTCTCTGTCAGTCACATACACAACCTAAAGCAATAAGTGATTGGTACAGGACTGGATAAGGGGCAGACTAATTGGAATTGACCATTTACAGGCAGAACCATGGCAAAATATACATCTGGTCAGTATTTTAAACCTCTTTATTTCAGAAATAATAACATTCATAGCAGTTTTTGGGTACATCAGAACAAAATGTTGATGTAAAATCCAGGAAAACATTACTTAAAAATCAGGGAAATACACCCATGATAAATTGGTGGGACCACAAATAAAAAAATTGGGAAAACTTAAAATCAGGGTACTTAAAATCGAGGTTTCACTGTGTAAGCTTTCAATAAACCAGTGAGTAATATAAGGGTGTCTCTACTTTATTGAGTGGCCACAAGGCTAATATAAACACAGAGCCCCAATTTTCCTCTATAATAAAGCGTGATCCTGTTATGGCAGAGGTTGGCTGAACTAATTCCATGCATGGAGATTACCACGAGGTGTGGCACGCTCACGCTGAAAGATTGTATCAAACCAATTAACACGAGTGCAATCGATTGATCCCGACTCGTGTTAATGCATTGTCTCAAACCATATGCACCTCTCCAATACGTGACAGAGAGCTCCAGCCAACGTGCTCTTCATCAGGAGTCGTTAACTGTATCTGAAGCTGCAACAAAGCTCCTGTGATCCGACCACCACTAGGATGGCCCTTGGTGTGAATGTTTTAATACGGAGCCGAGTGTCGCTGTAAGAGGGGAATGAATGCATAAGCACACTGCTTTTGTCACTGGGAAACATGTGCGCCCAATATTCCTGAAACGTTGGAAAAGCGTGCGTCTCTGCAGCAGTGTTACGGAGGACGCCACATGGGGAGTGGACAGCTGTCAAGGCTTCGCTAGCATTCAAATTTAACATCAAAAGGACCCGCTCAAACACCCAATCTCCATATCGAATACAAAGTGAAAGTTTAGCAAAGGCTTAGACCACAGACATAAAATTCATATCATGTTCTTCCTGCAATTAGAAAAACACACACCACCGAGGCAGGAAGAATCTCTACGACCACAAAAGCTGAAATCAACAGTATTTAATTACCATCTGCCTCGCCGTTGTTTACAATGCTGGGTTTAAAAGGCCAAAATCTTGTTTATTTGCACACTGGAAATTTTTCATTTCATAGCTGTTATATATATATATAAAAAAAAAAAATAGGGAATGTGATAAAAAAAAAATTCACAAAAAAAAGATACATTAAAGGGCAGATTTATTAATTCAAATTTTCCAATTTTTTTTGTCAAAACTCTCAAATTCAAATTCCACTATTTGCCACCTTAAACCTGCCGAATTCATGTATCAATCAATGGGAGAGGTCCAGTGACTGATTCGAAGATGTTATTAGCCTTCCTGACATTTGACTTTGTTTTGGAGAAAAAATACGATTAGAGTTTTTGGGTCGGTAGCATTCGTTTGAGTTGTAGATATTCGATTTTTTTATTAAATACCCTCCCAATCGAATTTAGAGTTTATTCGAATTTATTTGAGTAAAAAAAAAAAAACTCACTTAAATTCGAAATTCGACCTTTGATAAATGGGCTTCCCCCATTCTAATAATGTTTCCTTTGCACACTAGTACAGGTATTGGACCTATTATCCAGAATCCTTGGGACCCAAGGATTTATAGATAACGGGGCTTTCCGTAATTTGGATCTTCATACCTTAAGTCTACTAGAAAATTCTGTAAACATTAAATAAACCCAATAGGCTGGTTTTGCTTCAGGATTAATTATATCTTAGTTTGGATCAAGTACAAGGTACTGTTTTATTATTACAGAGAAAGGGGAAATTATTTTTAAACTTTAGATTATTTGATTATAATGGAGTCTAAGGGAGATGGCCTTTCTGTAATTCAGAGCTTTCTGGATATCAGGTTTCCTCAAAACAGATCCCATACCTGCATTTTAATGTAAGTTCTGCAGATGCACAAAGGTGGTTATGGGCTCCAACCAGCGGGAGGTTTGAACCAGTGAGCAGTGCACAGTAGAAAGCGTCTCACTGGGGAAGTAGTAAATATAAGACAAATATAAATTTGCAATTTCGTTAAATACAACACAGCCAAATGTGAATTTTGTTTATTTTTAATCTTTATTCTACTCTTGTCGTTTATTACATTTCCTCATGAATCATCCTCACTCACATATAAGAACCAGCACTCAGGAGTATGATGCCACTAAAACAAGTAAATTATTTGGGTTACAGTTTGTGGCCATGCCTGTTTTACCAAAACATACTCCCAGTATAATAACTACTTCAAATGGAAAATCAGCCTATTCACCCCAGACATGCCAGTATAATTACTACAGAAAATGAATAATCAATATTAACCCCACACATGGCAGTATAATAACCTTATAATGGTCAGTGAGCTCTCCATTAACCACAGACAAGTCCGTAGAATCACTGAAAATGGCCAATGAGCACTGCATTAACTCCAGACATGCCAGTAAGATCAATCCAGAAAAGGATAAATTAGAAAGCAATACCTCACCTACACTTGCACAAGCAGAATACCAACACTTAAGTTCTTTCCTAAATCTCACACTGCTTGGCTCTCTCTCTCACTGCCTAGCACCTGTAAAAAAAAATCCAAGATGGCCGTGTGTTCCAAAGTGGAACACGTAGCCAACTTGGTTTTATTTCTCAAGGAGCAGGTTGCTGAGAAGAACCAAAAACAAGTAGACAGCAATCGGGAACAGTGGGCTGTGAGCTGAAAAAAGGGACTGTCCCGTAAAACAAATTAATTGCACAGAAATGCAAAATTAATAATTTAATTGCAGTTCTCATGCTGTACAGATTTTTTTTATATCAAAACTAATGAAACCCTTTTCCCAGCAATACCAATGAATGCCTGCAAGGTAAGCAGCATCAGACCAGGTACCAAAAAATGCTTATATGGCCATCCAGTTCACCCAATAATTTGACTTTGTACATACCGATACCTATGGACATTGTCCATGGCAAAAAAGGAAAATTGAAGGGAAAAGTAGAGGATAGAGAATAAAGACGTTTTTTGAGTAGAGGAAGAAAATAGTATGGAAATGGGGCCTATGGTTTAATAAGGATCTCTGGTGGGCCCCTGGCACCCCAGCCCTACACTAAATAAAAGGGACTGATATTCTGGGTTCTGATACAGTATTTGTACATGGGAGAGTACATAAATTACTGAATTCTACAACCTCTCAGAGGCCCATTTAGCAAAGGTCGAATTTCGAATTCATGAGAATTTTTTTTAGTCTAATAAATTCGAATATACTCGAAATTCGAATGGGAAGTTAATTAAGAAAAAATGTGAACGTCTAAAATTTGAACGTCTAAAACTTGAACGAATATTACCGACTTGACAACGCGAAATTTCAGGAAATCAAAATTGATTCGTATCAGACTAAATTTCAATGTCAGGAAGGCTATTAACAGCTTAAAATGGGAAATGTTTACCGTATATGTAATTAAATGCCAGTTAATACATATGGGTGGCAGTTTGACATGCAGACACACCTGTACAGTTGCAGAGCTGGACCAGACCTGCATGAGATAGCTCGGAGTGACAGCAGCCTGCCTTCAGCAGAACAATTAACTTAACCCTGTAAGTACTAATCCTGTCATCTATATCTCCTGCAGGTTTGAGCTGACAGTTTCAGTTCCTAACAGGCAAGTTGCTATGGGTTGGACATATTACTTACAGTATGCTTCTCACAGCATGGTGGTATATTTTACCAGTATACAATCCAGAACAGGGAAGTCCTATGCAGGGAAGTCCTATGCAGGCAAGTCTAGACTATACACCTGAGTGTGGTGTGTTTCTAAATCTTCTAATATGGCAGGGATATATCACCCTGTCCTTAATACTTCTTATTTAACAATCTGGTCAGAGATAACTGACAAGAATATATTAAGGTCCTGTACTGAGACGTCCAAGCCTGTTAATGTGCAAGCAGGGAAGTGACAGTGGAGGCCAGATGGGCATCGGCAGGGCCGCCACCAGAAATCGCAGGGCCCCATACGACAAAATGTCCTGGGCCCGCTGGTCTGCAACCACCAAAAGCACTCCCCACCCCACAGTAAAAAAAAAACATTGGTGGCTAGGGTTCACACATGTTAAAAAAAAAATACTGGTGGTGAGGGCCCCCCCATTAAAAAAAACATTTGTGGTCAGTGCCCCCCCACTAAAAAATATTGGCGGCTAGGACCCCACATGGGGAAAACAATTGGTGGACAGCCCCCCCCCCACGTTATACGAAAATTGGTGGCCAGGGCCCCCCTTAAACGTCCATGTAAAAAAACTTGCACCCCCAGAAGTTTAAAAACAATTTGGTGCCCAGGGCCCCACCACACAGGGACCACAAAGGGTTACCTTTAGGGGGGCCCTGCCATGTTACACTTACTTCATTAGTGTGGCCCACCTGCTGTAAGTCAGCTGCCAACTACAGAAGAGAGGAGGGGAGCACAGGTGGCTGCATCTTCTTCCAGTGACAGCATTTTCTTCCCTTATTGGTCACAGAATTTCAAGTCCTGGTAAAGCTGCATGGTGATTGGATGAGCTGGAGGAGAAGTTCAAACCTCATCTATCCAATCCCTGATCAGCTCAACCGGGACTTAAACTCAGTGACCAATAAGGGGGAAGTATTGGACAGAAGATACCTCCCCTTGTGCTCCTGCCCTGCCTTCCCGTAGTCAGCAGCTCTCAGAAAGCAGGGGGGCCGGCTAATCAAGTAAGTGCGGCGTGGCCGGGCCCCACTTACCCTCGGGCCCCCTACAACTCTCCTCCCTGTCCCCCCCCGATGGCTGCCATGGGCATCGGGTCTGGGTCAATGGGGACCAGCACAATTTTTCCAGGTGTCCTGTCAGCCCAGTCTGACCCTAATCAGAAGTAACGCTAAATTTACTTGTTTGCCCTAGGCACCCCTGCCTGCCTGCTGACCGTCCCTTCTACACCACCATTCAGTCCATATGCCCCTCTTACTTGGTATGACTCTGCCAGTTCTCATTTTCATGGCCAACACCCCCCTACAACCTATGATTAAGTGCCCATTGCCATGAAACACATAAGGCTATGTAATTATTTATTTTTGTTGCCTTAATAAAGTTCTCCGTTCTTTTACAAGCCTGGTGGGATCTGTGAGTGCCTGTCATTTTTCTTTTTTGGTTCAACACCCCCCTCCCCCTGACTCAAACACCCCAATCAATTGAGCCCCTGCCCTGCTGTGCCCAAGGACTGTAAGCTCTTTTGGGCAGGGCCCTCTTTAGTGGATGTATTGGAAGTTATTTTTGTTTGTATACTTTTTTTTAAGTATAAACCTATTTATTGTACAAATCTGTTGGCATTTATAGATCTGTGTTAATACAGGTATGGGACCTATTTCCCATAATGCTCTGGACCTGGGGGTCTTCTGGGGGAGGATCTTTCCATAATTTGGATCTGCATACTTTATGCGCATTAAAATATGATTTCAAATCAGATAAACCTAATAGGACTGTTTTGCCTCCACTAATGATTTTCATTTGTTATTATTTGTGGTTTGCAATTTCAGCAATCTGGTTGCTACGGTCCAAATTACCATAGCAACCATGCATTGATTTAAATTAGAGACTGGAATATGAATAGGAGAGGGCCTAAATAGAAAGTCCAGTAATAGCGGAGTAGTAGCAATAACAATAAATGCGTAGCTTTACAGGGCATTTGTTTTTTAGATGGGGTCAGTGACCCCCATTGGAAAGCTGGAAAGAGTCAGAGGAAAATAGCACATAATTTAAAAAATATATATATATAATAAAGACCAACTGGAACTGGCCATTCTAGAACATAATAAAAAACCTTTAAGATTGTACACTATTTACAATTTTATTATTACAGAGAAAAAGGGAATAATTTCTAAAAAATTGATTAAAATGGAGATGGTCTTCCAGTAATATGGAGTTTTCTGAATAAATGGCTTCCAGATTACTGGGACTTATAACAATAATAAGAACAACTATATGTATGTTATTTACTGTTCTGCAATCCATTCAGTTCATTCAGCTTTCTTGTTCTTCGACCACAGATCTCTCTTTGTTGCTTTATATGCGATTTACGGCATCTTTCAACCACGGAATGGCAAGAGTTTGATTTTTGGAATGTACTGTGCAGTTATCACAACCTTAAACTGCTGAAGGCCACTATGCCCCGACTGGGAGAGGACACAAAAACATCAGTGTACAATGAACAGCAAAAGACTTTATCAGGCATTTTCCTTCCAGGGCTTCCAAGGCCACTTAATCCTTCAGATTTCAACACCCTACTTCTTACAACACACTCTGAAGGATTTGTTCAAAGAGCGTTTGATCTCAATTGGTTGTTTTTCTGTCTCCTCCTTCAAAATGATTAACCTTTTTTTATTGTAGAAACTTTCATTATAGAAAAAGATTAAAAAAAAGAAACTTTGTACAACAATGTATGGAATATTATTAAAATGTATATGGCAAATAATGTGTGGTACAACTACTAAGTCTTTTAGGAAGATTTAGGTGGAGAAGCCACCTTTCTGACATGACTAAGATGCCAAGAACACTAACTGAACTGCCAAAATTATATTTTTTTTATATATACTGTATATACTAAAGTATATATATCTATCTATATATATCTATCTATATATCTATCTATATATCTATCTATCTATATCTATCTATATCTATCTATATCTATCTATATCTATCTATATCTATCTATATCTATCTATATCTATCTATATCTATCTATCTATCTATAGCTATCTATCTATCTATATATATATATATATAGACACACACACACATACTTCTCTTCTAAGAGCAATCCCATGCATCTTCCTATGACAATTCCAATGACATTTTATTATGAGTTAAAGGGATACTGTCATGGGAAAAAAATTTTTTTTCAAAATGAATCAGTTAATAGTGCTGTTCCACCAGAATTCTGCACTGAAATCCATTTCTCAAAAGAGCAAACAGATTTTTTTATATTCAATTTTGAAATCTGACATGGGGCTAGACATATTGTCAATCTCCCAGCTGCCCCAAGCCATGTGACGTATGCTCTGATAAACTTCAATCACTCTCTACTGCTGTACTTCAAGTTGGAGTGATATCACCCCCTCCCTTTTTCCCCCCAGCAGCCAAACAAAAGAACAGTGGGAAGGTAACCAGATAACAGCTCCCTAACACAAGATAACAGCTGCCTGGTAGATCTAAGAACAACACTTAATAGTAAAAACCCATGTCCCACTGAGACACATTCAGTTACATTGAGAAGGAAAAACAGCAGCCTGCCAGCAAGCATTTCTCTCCTAAAGTGCAGGCACAAGTCACATGACCAGGAGCAGCTGGGAAATTGACAAAATGTCTAGCCCCATGTCAGATTTCAAAATTGAATATAAAAAAATCTGTTTGCTCTTTTGAGAAATGGATTTCAGTGCAGAATTCTGCTGGAGCAGCACTATTAACTGATTCATTTTGGAAAAAAAAAATTTTCTCATGACAGTATCCCTTTAAGTTATGACTGATCTCTGTAATTTTAGTAGAACAAAAAAAAATGGTGTTTTGTATTTCCTTACTATTAGGTGCAGGGTCTGAGGAGTTATGTACCCACCTCTTATTTCAAGGAATCTTAAAAAACAAAAACAAACGACAATCATGTAATGATTAACAGAAGACAGATAGATCTTGTATAGGGCCGACACAACCCTGAGGATCAAGGGAACGATTGGTAATATGAGCTTAAAAAAAAAAACCTAATCTGCTGAAAATATTAGAAAAAAAGGAGCAAACTGGGAGTTTGTGGAATAGAGAAATGAAAAGAAGATGATTGATTGGCACAGGAATTAGGCTCAAGATCTGTAACAATATAAGCAATATAATGAGAGCAGTCACAATCTCTGCAACTGGACAACAACTGAAACATTAAGATGAGCAGAGAAAACCAAGAAACCTTTCATTCAGTCTAGGATGTCAAACTATCAGCCAGCAATATGTTGAGAGCTACAACTCCCAGAATGTTCAGTCAAGGAGGAGTTATCCTTTTGATTTATTTCAAGGAAATGTAAGTTTAAGAGATAAAGAATTAATGATTCGCACACCAGCAGAATATAAAGGTTTCAAATCATTTCCTTTTTGATGAAGTCCCATGAGGAAATTTTCCTTAGTGATCAAATTATGTTAAAAAAAATCACTCCAGATGTCACCTATTGTCCCCAGTGGGGCCAGGCATATGACTGTGTGTCACCCGAGACACTTGCTTGTAAACCTATCCTACTGTTTTTCTCTATGGCAGCTGCCAGGAAGGTATAAGCACTGTGTTTAGCCTTAAGAGCTATGGGCACAGATAAAAACAGGCAGTTGGTACCAGGCTGCCCCAAGACACCAGAGCTGACACCCATCTGGTTACACCTCCAGTATGCAGTAAAGAACACCAAGATCATTTATATCACTCTATTCACACATATATGGTAAAACAAGTGTGTAAATCTGTCTGATTGTCGTATAGTTCTAGAGTAAGGAGCAAACCCCCATGCCCAAAAGTCTTTGATAAGATCCAATTTGGGGTAAAACCCATGTCAGGCACATCTGCATTTATTTTGTAAAGTATAAGAAAGGGAATGACATGGGACACAGGAAGGGAAGTGTAATGGGCTACTAGGGGGGTTATCTCCGAATGGCAAAAACCCGAAAAAGTCGTGGTTTTTTTTTTTACTATTAAATCCGATTTATTATACCCCGAGGATGGAAAAAGTTGTAATCCGAAAATCCAGCATCTCAGACCTGCCGAAATTGCATATAAGTTAACAGAGAAGTCCCAAAGATATTTTGATCTGCGCTGGGTTTTGTGCAATAATTCTAAGATTTTATGGTTTTCAGGTGGAAAATCCGAAAAATTCACACAATTTATTTTTTTCATTATTTTTTCCCTCAAACTAAATTTTCAGGGAGAACATTAATACCGTATATACTCGAGTATAAGCCGACCCGAGTATAAGCCGAAGTACCTAATTTTACCTACGAAAACTGGGAAACTTATTGACTCGAGTATAAGCCGAGGGTGAGAAATGCAGCAGCTACTGGTAAGTTTCAATAATCAAAAATGGAGGCATGAGTGGGTTAACTTGATTAATAAATAATATTAAATTATAAAGTGCAGTGCAAATGAATTACCTTAATTAATCCCCATAAATTAATTAGGAATTAATTTGAAAATCCCAATTTAAAATTTAAAAACACCTAGATAAATAGTACTCATTGGTTTAATAAATTGATTATTAATAATTAGATTATGACTGAGGACAATTTAAACAATTAATTAAAATTGAGTCATAATATACTGGTGATATAAAGTGCAGTGCTAATAAATATAAGTTAATACCGGTAACTAAGGAGAAAAAAACATGCAGATTTGGTCTGAGTTCTTTTCAGAAAATATTGAGATAAATTTAGACTTTGATAAATGGGCCTCCAAATCTCGGGATCCATAACTGTGGCAGATTTGGGCTACAGTTACTGACTCTCTATTGCACACAAATGCTAGCTGTTGACACAGGTCACCCCTCGTTTCCACATCTAAATGTATATTATGTGTGTGCTGGTTAGATTACATGGTGCCTGATCTGGCCAGTCCTTTTATGTCACTTATACAAATGCAGAATTTTTATGCAGTTCAGCAGTTATGGGGAAACCTATGGCTTGAACTCGTAAGAAATCTTATGTTATAGAAGGAGGGTGGTGTGTGTGTGTGTTTGCTCTTCTTTCCCCATTTTGTGTTGAGCATACAATGATATATTAGACAGAAATGTATTTCCCATATACTAGGTTACGTGGCAGCCTGTGTGTGCTTCTACATCCCCAGACAGATGCCCTCCTTGAGGGCCCTAGGGCCAATGACTGGAATAACCCG
Organism: Xenopus laevis; assembly: GCF_017654675.1. NCBI lineage: Eukaryota > Metazoa > Chordata > Amphibia > Anura > Pipidae > Xenopus > Xenopus laevis. Next base: position 26,470,866 of record NC_054381.1, on the reverse strand, counting down.
ATATCAACCTGCCTTTGGTGAGCATTTCGGGTTAAGATCAGCAAATGAGCGAATCTAATAAGAGTATGGCCACTTTAGACGTTGCTCTTTTTCCAACAGTAAATGCCTAACACTAAATCCGAACTGTAGAACCAAAAAATCCTAGCCCTCAAATCAAAGGCTGCTTCTGAGCACCACTACTGATAAAGGGGAACCTGGAGGTACCTCCATCTTTGATGGTGGCAGCTTAAAGATTCCGAGCATGGGCTGTGTCAACCTAATTGGCTGCACATGTGATTGCGATCACCAGAAGTCAAGCCAACTGCAATTCTTTCCGATTTATGTCAAAACTCAAGTGCAACTGTATTCGTTTTGACAGAACCCCACAACTGCGCTAGGTGCAACTCCCCCAGGCCACCGCAATGATTCTGAAATTATGGGTGAGTAAAAAAAACATGGCATTTACATCCGAAATTGCACATCGCAGTTATAAATGAGCGCTTTTTTTCTTACTACTTGAGTTCGGACAGTCATTCTTATTTGATGTACATTTCAAGGAGGCGTTTCACTGGCATTTTGTGTTAATTGTAAAGAGAAAGCCTGAATACAAGAATGACATCCATCACAAGTAAGTGTCGTTCCTGGCTGGTTATGTTAAAAGTCAGTTAAAGGCATGAAGAGAAATCTGCATGATATCAGCACGTACACTCCTCTGTTCCAAACCAAGGGCCTCTACTAATCTCTCAGCATTTAATAAGTGCACAAAGACACTACAGGGATGTGTAATTATGGAGGCATAAATGCACTTTCCCATTATGTGATTAAGGGAGCAAGTTGAACAAAACCCTCTGACAATGAAAAAAAGCCATGAAACCTTCTCCTTTACCAGCACGGCCTGGTGTGACTCGCCCCACACATACCAAATTAAATGATCTATTTAAGAACAACATATATAATGAACTGATTATCCATCTGTGTTACATGCAAATAGACTAAATGAGTGGGATTATTGGACTCCTTGCTAACATGTAACCAGCATAACATGTGCACATTCGTTGCTTCTGGAAACACGTAAAGCAGATAGGAGCGACCGTGTCCATTGCATTTTCAAACAGGATATTTTATGGAATTTTGCAATATTTTAGTAACTTTCTGTAAGAGGTAATACATGTAAAGGAGAACTAAAGCCTAGAAATGCTGTATTCTATATAATGAACCTTTGTACCAGCCGAGAGATTCGGCAGGTCTATAATGCTATGATCAAGGCTTCAATGATGTACACAGGAGCCCCCCATCTTCTGATCTTGTTAGGTCAGCCTTTAAATGTGAGTAGACTGTACAAGCTCAATGAGCCTCCTAGAGACAAAGTTCAATAGTTAAATAACCACAATATCAACTCCCATAGGCTTCCTATTGTGTTATAACCCACATACAATAAACCAGCCAGGAACCTTAACCAGTCGCCAAAGAAGTGGTGTCAGATGTCACTGAACAAATCCTTTATTACAGGCATAATTACCCAATTTTCTAAGACTATACAAACACATAAAAGAATATAATGCAAGAAGAAGTAGGAATGTGCTTAGAAAAGTTGTGCTTTATTGAATATTTCTCCCAAAACACTAACAGCCCCTCCCATCCACCCATCCCTCTGCTTTCCCATGCTGTGTAGGGGATAGGGTTGCCACCTGGATGGTATTTTACCGGCCTGGCCAGTAAAAATGATGGTTGATCCCAATGTTATTAATAGGGGAAAAAATGTATATATGAGAAGGCTGGTATTTTTTTTCCCAGAAAAGGTGGCAACCCTAGTAGGGGAACCGGTGACTCTATGCACTTTGGACTGTAGGATGCCAGCTAGACAGACCTGACAGGAAACTATAGTCTATCATTGCCTGTGTAAGTGCAGGGCTGCGATTGGCTACCCACCCACAGTTGTGCTTCTGGTTGCTGTATGCCCCTTTTAATACAGCGTTAGTTCTTAAAACAAAGGAAAATAGAAATTAAAATAAGGTATATTATTCTAAAGCTTGCAAAGTTGATTTTCAGATATATTATGGCTTAAAAAGATACAAAGTCCTGATAAAGCAGCTTTTTTTACAACTGAAATAGTTTTTATTTATAACAAAATGGAAGAGCACCCTATGTCCATACAGTACAACTAAATGTAGAGAGTAAAATCGTGCCAAACACCTTGGCTGTAGGCCATAGCATATATCTAGATAAATAGTCTGTGGAGTCCAGGCCGTAACATTTTGTTTCATCTACTGGTAGATGGATGGACAGAGTGACAAAGATACACTAAGAGGCCCGTTTATTAAAGTTTGAATTTTAATTTATCCGAGTTTTTTTAACTCTAATAAATTCGAATATACTCAAAATTCGATTGGTGGTTTATTTAATAAAAAAAATCTAATATCTAAAAGACGCACAAATCTTACCGACTTGAAAACTCGAATCAAATTTAACTAAACTCAATTCGAGTTTTTTTCAAATTGGTCCCTAGACCTCTCCCATTGAACTCAGCAGGTTTTAGGTGGCGAATGGTTGATTTCCAATTTTCAAAGGACCAGAGTTTGATAAATCTCTATATTGGAATTAGAATTAAAATTCTAATCGAGTTTGGATAATTCTGAATTTGAATTTGATAGTTTTGACCATAAAAAACATTAGAATTTTCAATTCGACACTTAAAGGGGTGGTTCACCTTCATGGTAACTTTTAATATGTTATAGAATGACTAATTCTTAGCAACTTTTCAATTGGTCTTCATTATTTATCATTTTTGAATTATTTGACTTCTTCTTCTGACTCTTTCCAGTTTTCAAATGGGAGTCACTGACCCCATCTAAACAATAAATGCTCTGTAAGGCTACACATGTATTGTTATTGCTAGTTTTTATCACTCATCTTTCTTATTCAGGCCTTCTCTTGTTCATATCCCAGTCTCTTATTCCATTACATGCATTGTTGCTAGGGTAATTTTGACCTTAGCAACCAGATTGCTGAAAATGCAAACTGGATAGCTGCTGAATAACTCATAAACCACAAATGATAGAAAATAAAAAATCAATTGCAAATTGTCTCAGAATATCACTCTCTACATCATGCTAAAGTTAATTTAAAGGTGAACAACCCGTTTAATAAATCTGCCCCGACTTCTATAAACTTAGATTTTAGTTAGAAGAGGAAAGGGAACTGAATAAGTGGCATTAAAACAAGCCTTATTGCAAAGAGAGATGAGATGAGCTCATGTTTAAACTGGTCTGTGCAATGAAAGAAGCAAGCTCTCTCCTAAGTGGATAATAGAAATACCCTGGCACAAAGCTGAATACAGAGATCAGTAAGGAGACGTCCCCCTATTCCCCCTGCTGCTACAGGAACCACAAATGTGCTGTGAAAGAAGAGGCAACTGTAAGAAAGCTTCAGTCAAAGTGTCATTTTCTGCCGTACAGAACATTTGCCTCATATACTGGAAACGGAGGTGAGACTGAGGGGATTGTTCAGAGCATATAATACCTGCAGACTGACGTGTGCAATTGAGAGTAAGCAGGGTCAGTTGTATTTTAACTAACTGCTCTTACCCTGATTGCAATAACATTTACTCATATAAACTCCATGCTTCTCGGCAGATTTTTTTCATCCAGAGAATTAAATTGTGCTCATAAAAGGTCAGCCGGTATAAAGTAACGGAATATGTATTATAGTTCAGAATCGAAGTGAAAAACAAACCCTCTGTTTTTAAAATATTCAGCCAACAACTTTATGAATCATTCAGCATGACCTTGCGGAGGTAACACATGCTGAATATATACTGGGGAGCCATTCTGTGGGCAGTAACCTTCACATCACACAGCTGCTATACTTACAGGCACATGTACATACACATTTGGGACCTGTTACCCACAATGCATGGGACCTGGGTTTTTCCAGATAACAGATCTTTTCATAAACCTTAAAGGAGAACTAAACTTAATTTAAAAAAAAACCTACCCTACATAGACCCCCCTCCCTGCTCCCCCTACCCCAGCATAGCCGTTACCCGTGGTAAATGCTCCTAACTGTTCACTTACCCCTTGGTGCTGATTCACAGGGTCCATCTTCTTCTCTTCCGTTTTCTTTGGGAAGTAAGTGCCGTATCGGTGCATGCGCAGTTGGAGAAGTCTTCGGATTTTTGCCAACTGCGCATGCACCGAAATTGATGGAAATTGCCAAAGCGCCAGAAGAGGACCAGAAAATTACAGAAGAGAAGAAGATGATGCACCGAGGCGCAAGTAAAGAGTTAGAGGCATTTACCAGGGGTAACAGCTAGGCTGGGGGGGAGCAAGGATGGGGGTCTATGTAGGGTAGGGGGTAGGGTTTTTTTAATCAACGGTTTAGTTCTCCTTTCAGTTTACTAAAAATCGTTTAAACATTAAATAAACCCAATAGGCTGTTTTTGCTTCCAATTAGGATTAATTACATCTTAGTTTAGATCAAGTGCGAGGTACTGTTTTATTGTTACAGAGAAAAAGGAAATAATTTTTAAAAATTTGATTAATTTATTATTACGGAGTCTATGGGAGATAATGGGTCTCGGGATAACAGATCCCATACTTGTACTATATAGAAAACCCAAAAGGCTGGTTTTGCGTCCAATAAGGATTAATTATATCTTAGTTGGGATCAAGTAAAAGGTACTGTTTGAAGATTACAGAGAAAAAGGAAATCAACTGTAAATATTTGATTATTTGGATAAAATGGAGTCTATGGGAGCCGGACTTTCCGTAATTCAGAGATTTCTGGATAATGGGTTTCTGGAGAACGGATCCCATATCTGTATGAACCACTCCCTGGTTGCTAAGGTAATTTGGACACTAGCAACCAGATAGCTACTAAGGGAGCTAGCACACAGGCAGATTTGGGGAGATTTAGTTACCTGACGACTAATCCCCTCTTCTGCGGAGCAACAATCTCACGAGGAAACTTCGGAAATTGAATCAACGCGAGTGCATTGGCGCTGGTGTTTTCTCATTATAGCAGGCGGAAGGCAGTTCGGGGAGACTGTCGTCTAGCAGAAGAGGCAATTAGTCGCCAGGCGACTAAATCTCCACGAATCTGCCTGTGTGCTTCAAACCTAAAACTCCAAACTGGAGAGCTGCTGAACAAAAAGCTAAATAACTCAAAAGCCACAAATAATAAAAAATGAGGACCAACTGAAAGTTGTCTCCGGACATCAATGTCTATGTCATACAAAAAGTTAATTGAAAGGTGAGCAACACCTTTAAAATTTTGCGTTACTATATTTGAAAGATGCAGCAGAATTTTCAACCAGCAAAATTTTCAAGCGGCAAACATCAAATGTTTCTGTTTCCTTTTTTTTCCCATTTTTCCAAGGGAATTCTCAGGAGCTGCAAGAGACCGCAGACAGGAAACTGCCGTAAGCCAAGTGGTAATTGCAACCCATGAGGTCACTGTTCTGGCCTTTCTCTGTATGGGGAGACTGCACAAAGCTGCAGAACGGGTCAGTGAAATGGTACCAGGAAGTACAGAGACTGATAAGTTGATTTCCACTTGATAATCACCGAACAAAACATATTTGAATTGCAGAATCTACATACAATGAATGAAACGGTTTTTCAAGGGACGCAGGAACTAAATTGCCCATTACAGCGCCATCCTCCTTGCTTGATTTATTCTGAAATAGTAAGAAGTAGAGCAGCGCACAGTTCATGACCCTATTAATGTCATTCCATGTATTCTCCCTTGCCTACACGCATTTCTACATACAGCAAGATTATTATTATTATATGCTACTAGCCACGATGTCAGGAAGCAGACATGTACCATTTACTTTTATTGCAGGAGAAAATATATATATCTGTCCAAATTAACCGGGTCTTAGACACATGGAAATTCCTAACGTATAATATTTATGTAGGTTATTCTGCCTCTCAACAGAACCCACAAGCACATTTATTTAAATACACAGATAGATTGAGATATTAAAAATATATTTAGTAATAATAAATATTTATAAACAGGTAATGGAATCCATTATCCGGGAACCCTACATCCAGAAAGTGCAGAATTTCAGAAAGGCAGTATCCCCTAGACTCCATTATAATCAAATAATCCAAATGTTTAAAAATTATTTTTCTCTGTGACTATAAAACAGTAGCGTGTACTATATCCAAACAAAGAAATAATTGATTCATATCGGAGGCAAAATCAGCCTATTGGGTTTATTTCATGTTTACATGATCTTCTAGTAATCAAGGTATGAAGAAACAAATTACAGAAAGATCCCTTATTCGGAAACCAGGTCCTGAGCATTCTGGATAACAGGCCCCAAATCTGTACTGTAATAGTAAAAAAGTAAACTTAAAGGGGACCTGTCATCCTAAGAAATAATTCAAAATAATTTTTTATCATGTTAGTTGAGCAAAATAAAACTTACTTAGAAGACATTTATTATTTAAATTTTGTTTCCTTCAGTCTTGGAATTATACAATCACAGCACACAGGCAGCAGCCATTTTGTGAACACTGTTATTAAGTTGTGTATCACCCAAAAATCTTGTGTATGCACCTGAATGGGGGACCTAATGCCCATACACATTGCCCTACACAATTATAGAGTGTGAGGAGGGAGGGGGAATGTGGGGAGGGCAGTGACATCTAGGAAGTGCTGAATGGAAAGTGAAAGTAATTGACTGCCCCTCCTCTATGCCTTGGGCATCGAGGCGGGGTAGGTAATATTTGATTGACAGCTCAGATATTTAAACGCCTTTATAACAGGTATGGATGCTTTAATGAAAAAAACAATATGGGTTCCATGTTTAATTTGCAAACAACTTTTGTTATACAGTTTTCGATGTGTAGGTGATGGGTCCACTTTAAGGACTTGGAATGTTACCCAATCTGTATCTGTCAAAATTCATATTATTCTTAAAATTACATGATAAAATGTATAACTGATATACTTGTTAGCTTACCCCTCCTGTGCTGTCCTATTGTGCAGAAACACAACTGACATACACACATTTTCTTGCCATTTTAATGTTTTAACAGCAAAAGAGTCAAGTGATACTTCTGCATGGCAGATATATTACATGCAAAGCCAGCCAAGACTTTGGGATGAGGGAACGCATTTCACTTTAATTTGCATGAACATATTGTATGCAGTCATGGGACCTGTTATCCAGAATGCTCAGGACCTGTGGTTTTCTGGATAAGGGATCTTTCCGTAATTTGGATCTCCATACCTTAAGTCTGCTAAAAATCATTCAACCCAATAGGAGTGTTTTGCGTCTATTAAGGAATAATTCTATTTATCTCATTATTTTCTGAACTACTCCGGCCAAATCCACACAGGTTTTTTCCCCCTTATTTATCAATACATTTTTCCATAAAATAGGCAAAAATTTGAATCGTACAAATTTTTAGGGTTTTCCGTCCGAAAAATCCTTTTTTTTTGGATTTTTGCCCGAAAACTACGAAATCTTTGGATTTTTGCATGTAATCCAGTGCAGATCACGATATCTTCGGGACTTTTCCCATTGACTTATAAACAACCTCGGCAGGTCTGAGATGCCGGATTTTTGGATTCAGACTTTTTCCATCCGCGGGGTATAATAAATCATGAAAAATTTGAGTTTTTTAACTAAAAATTCTGATTTTATAGTTAAAGTGGCATTCTCACTTTAATAAATAACCCCTTCTGTTTACAGGTTGCAAAGTAATGATGTAGTGGCAAGATAGCATTTGTCAGCACAGCAAATTAAATACATTTTTGTGAAGACAATTATCTCACGTTTGGGCAGAGGGCAGTCCCGGAGGGTATATATACACACACACCTACACAGGTATATATTTACATATATAAGTACAGTATACATAACACATGCATTGCATGCATCTACACACAAATGCAGACATAAACTTTGCCCATATGCTATGTCAGGTCTGTTTAGTGCCCCATTACACCCTCAAGGCATAATGAATAGTTAGGTCATAAATAAATATCTTATCTTGGAAATGTCCTGCATGCCAAACACAGAGAAAAGCAGGACAAGGGTCTGGTACCCAAGGCATGAGATAAAATGGTCATTATTTACTTAGGTGGGACTCTGGACTGAGTATTATAGATAAGAAAGTAGAAAAAGGAATTGGCTTCTTTGACGGCTGATAAGGTAAGCTAGTCTGTGATTGGCTAGTACTGTATCAATCAGCTGCTGAGACAGAGATAACCAGCCAGTCATTCGGTTTAACTTAACGTGATTGAGCTATTTAACCAAGTTATTAGCCATGCGCAGGAACAAAATCAGATTTAGATTCAGAGCCAGTACTTTTATGGAGACAACCCAATGGAATTTTCAGATGACATTCAAGACATTCTAGGTATAAGACACTATCATGCCTGCATGAGGTGCAACGTGGAAGTGACATCTTACAAGACCTTTTGAATAGCTGCTCTACTTGCCATTGCCCTTACCTTCTTGATCATAGAAATCTATATCCAAATAATCAAGAAGAGCTGAACGATGATTATAATCTCTGACCACATTAGATTTTTCAAAAAGAATTTCACTACCAGAAAAATTAATTTCTAACTGGAATTTCCTTTAAAACAAGGGATGCGCCGAATCCACTATTTTGGATTCGGCCAAACCCCAGAATCCTTCGAAAGATTCGTCCGAATACCGAACCAAAACCTAATTTGCATATGCAAATTAGGGGTGAGAAGGGGAAAACATTTTTTACTTCCTTGGTTTATATATCATTGGTTTAATGTTATGCTAAAGTACAATATACACAAATACTGTGTAATAAGCCATAAAGACGGTTACCTTCTTTTTTTGGTCTCGACTTCGAAAGTCCAACCAATCATCCATTTGCTCTTCAATATCTTCAATACTGGCACTCTGATAATATGCTGGTACAACGACATTAGCTGTACTTGCTGAATAGACTGGATATTCAGATTTGGGCTTTTTAACTTTGGGCTTTTTCTCCTCTGAAAAAGGAATGTAAAGAAAATCATTAGGCTGATGATAATCACTTGTCCTTGTTCCTATAAAAATCATAGGAACGTATCCATATGAAGCATATGCTGCACGACGAATATTTTCCTCTAAAAGCCCACCCAAAGCTGCCCCAGCCCCATTGTTTCAGGGACGCTCGGCTGGAGGTGGCACGATCCTTCCATAGGCTGATTACAAATTAATACAGGACCCCAGCCTATAGAAGGATTGCTCCGCCCCCAGCCCAACGTCACTGAAACATGCAGAAGATCCGTTAGCAGTGTCAGAGGGTTGGCTTCACAAAGGTTTGTGGGCTCCGGACGGCTTTGAGGGGGACTTTTAGAGCAAAATATTCAGCATGCTTGATATGGACAAGTTCCTATGATTATTATAGGAATGTGTCGTATCGCTTTAAAAGGGATCTACACTCAAAAATTTTTTTTTTTTTTAGCAGAAATGGAATCCTAAGCAATTGTCCAGCATACTTTAATTAAACATTTTCAATGTTATGTGTAAATGCTATTAAAAGCGATATCTGTTTGGCTGTTAATATTCTCTACACTCCCGGTTCTGACTCCAGAATTAATGCTCCATACCTGGAGGAGAAATGGACAGACAGACATTTTCATATGCCATTTAATCGAAACATTTAACACAATTGTTTTCATTAATTCTGAGGGTATTATCTGAAACAAAAGTTGAACAGAAAAACATGTTGGAAACCTAAACCCTTAGTTAATAATATTAAGGCAGGAACATAGCCTTGAGCAGTATACAGCGTCATGGTAATGTAGTAAATACCTTACTAGGTACAAATAATAAGATATATTATGCACAAACTCACTCTGGATCAGTTCTAGTTCTGCAAGTTCTGCAGCTTCTTCCTTTTCTTTCAGCTTTTTTTCCTGATATTCTTCATAATACTGCCTGGCATCCTAAAAAGAAAAAATCTTGATGTTACCAGTGCATTTTGGATGTGTTATTTTAATTCTGAGAAAGAATTGCAAACTAGGATTGTACCAGGGAAGCAGACCTAACGGATGGTAAGTAAAAGGGGCCCTTACTGGAGCACAATATCAATATATTCTCAATAGATTTTGGGAAAAGGGCCCAGTAACTTCTGGTTACACAGTTGCTCAGCACTAAATCTAAAAAGCAGTACTGGGCAGTGCATGATGCTAAGATATTAAAAGTTACATATAAGGATTTTAGAAAATATAGCGGCAGAATTGGGCCTAGTATAACCAAACTTTCATTACTGAAGGCTAACTAAAGGAAAATACATTAAAGTAGTCAGCTTTGTGCCCAAACCTTAAAATAATATAGGAAATGTTACTGTAAAGAGGAAACCCAGCACAGGGATTTCCGTAATCATTCCTTTTGGAACCATAATGACTGTATTCATAAAGCATTCCGACATGACAGAGCAGAAAAGGGAAAAAAAGCCACACACATCTGCTAGTGCCAAAAAACAGCTCAGCGTAAAATGCTGGGCAAGAAGAAGTCCCACAAACAGATCATGATAAAGGTTCTGTATATCAAAAGGCAACCAAGCAGCACTGCTATTCAATTCACAGCTGTCTCGTGAATGTCTATGGAAACCTACAGAGAAAGCATAACTGCTAAATACTGGAACTGTGAGAATAAATCCAGTTTGATACAAAGTTGAGAAAATAATGTGTTCTGGTAGTGTTCCAAGGGGTGGCATCAGTAGAAAAATAAATATGAGGTGTGCAGTATTTCCCAACAAACATTACAGTATTATTTCCCTGTATGAACCTGCAAAAACCTGTGATACTTTCCAGGGTTCTATCCCGCACTCCTCCCTTTGCCCAAACCCTCTGCGAACAATGTGTTTGCACCAATAGGATGAAACAGGGCTACTGCCACCCCATCAGTTCTGCCACCGAATTTCAGAAGAAGTAGTAGTAGTAGAACTTTTGAAGATTTGTAGGGGGAAAAAAAACAGTATAGGTATGGGACCGGTTATCCAGAATGCTCGGGAGCTGGGGCTTTCCGGATAACGGATCTTTCTGTAATTTGGCCCTTCATGCCTTAAGTCTACTAGAAAATGAAGTAAACAAATCCAACAGGCTGGTTTAGCTTTCAATAAGGATTAATTATAGCTTAGTTGGGATCAAGTACAAGGTACTGTTTTATTATTACAGAGAAAAAGGAAGTCTTTTTTTTGAAATTTGGATAATTCTAATAAAATGGAGTCTATGGGAGAAGGCATTTCCGTAATTCGGAGCTTTCTGGATAAATGGTTTCCGGATAACAGATCCCATACCTGAATACGGTCACCAAAGGTCTGCCCCCCCCCAAGCTGCTGCTTCAGGTACAGGCCCTATATAGAAAACACAGACCTGGCTTAATCATTGAAGATGAAGAACAGCCGACAAAGTCAGACACATTAGAGAGGGCATAGGCACATGTATCCAATGCTTAATTCCATATTGGACCTTTCCAGACCTTAGTGACCAGTACTGATCAATTATAAGGGTTGATATTGTCACTGAGGGTAATTTAAAAATTACTGTAACAGAGTGGGGCCCAGCAGTTGGTCTGATAGGTGTTACATCATTATTTTTAAAGTAATAAGTTTATGCATAAATTATGTAAATTGCATATGTTTAGGGGACCCAATGATCTTGCTATTGGGCCCAATAATTAGTTAGTTATAGTTCTTACAAATAGTAAAAATAAATAATTAATGTGCTAAGAAGTCAGTTTATTGGTGGTCTGTGGAATTGGATCTTGCCTGCCCTTGTTAATCTTCTCTAGATTGTCTTTACAAGTTATTAGTGATGTGCGGGTCAGCCCAAAACCTGTGGGTCGGACAGGTTTGGGCCATCTACCGATCAAAATCTTCGGTTCTAGAGCACCTTTTCACTGTCCCTGCCTGCAACTTCACAATGCTGGCTTCCAGCCCTGAATTTGTAAATATACACCTGCCTCTTTTGTGATGTCACCGCGGGGCAGGCGCAGGTCTATAACTAGAGGTGACGGAGCGGGCCGGGTTCAGGTTGGGAGGGGGGCGAATTAGGATAGAATCGAGGGAGATTCGACCTGCACATCACCACAAGTTATGTAAGCTTCTATGTAAGTTAAGGTAAGTTCCTAGGTAGTTAAGGAAAGATTCGGCTGAATCCCGATTCCAATGTGAAAGATTTGGCCAAATCCATGTTGAAAGATTCGGATGAATACCGAACCATAATTTGCATATATAAATTAGTGGGAAAAGAGGGAAAGAGAACAGAACATTTTTGACTTCCTTGTTTGTGTGACGAAAAGTCACGTGATTTTTTGGATTAAGTTCGGCCGTATCTGAATCCTGCTGTAAAAGGCTGAATCTTGGCCGGATCCCAAACGGAAACCTGAATTCGGTGCATCCCTAAAGCTGTACCAGGATTTCTGTATATGTGCAGGCAAATGTAAAATACTGCTGTAAAAAGTGTAAATACAGAACATCATGATGACTTTTCCACCTAAATGTTTTGGCATAAGCAGGCAGTGTGTCATGTAAAGTCAAAGCAACGTTTACTCTTTCTCTAGCTCAGGGCTAAGTGTATTTATTGGGTGAAACAACTCAAATACCATCCTCTAATGAATCAAACTTAGCTGCAGCAGGGTTTGCTGATCTATTACACAGATTCTAAATATCTATGTCTGTTCTCTGCAGCCTTATGTTATGGCTCTTTACTGCCCATATGCAATCTAAAGCCCCCCACCACAACCCATCTAAAATTCTTACTTAATTATTTTCTCAACTCAGTTTCAAGTTTCAAAGAGCAGCCTCTTTATAGTGTTTTTGTTTCCCTAAACTGTGCTTCCATTCTGTTATTGGCTAAACCCTCCAAGCATGTTTCACAAAGCCCTTTATTATTTTGTTCCAAACATGTTTCTATTATTTTCCCCTGACTGCAGGTGGGACTAAAGTAGCTGATACTATTTGGGTTTTGAAGAGACAGGAAACACAAGTTTATGCACAATACCAACAATAAAACTTCAGGAAATGTTTTAATGTTACCTTGGAGCCACCATAGTTACACACTGGGCCTGTATTCCTAGTCCTTAAAAGAACATACTTCTGCAGGTGCAACACATATACATATGTACAGGGACAGCGGCAACATGTTCATATAAGAGCTAATGTGTTTACAGGTGAAGAATGTTTTTATTATAAAATGACATATTATAAAACGACTAGTGTTTCGGCTGGTACACAAGCCTTTTTTCGTGCCTAATAAAATTTGATTCCTCTTCAAAAGACCTGTGAATGCGGCCTCATCTCTGCAAATTTATATATCTTTACTGTGGACAGCACCCAGGCAACTGTGATCACCATACCTACCATCAATATATATCTCCATATTTTATATATATATATATATATATATATATATATATATATATATATATATATATATATATATATATATATATATATATATATATATATATATATATATATATATATATATATATATATACACACAATAATATTCATGTAAATTCTGAAGAAAATATAACTGGTAGTTATTTAGGTTTTTATTCAGTAGCAATTTGGTTGCTAGGGTCCAAATTACCCCAGCAACCATGCACTGATTTCTATAAGAGACTGGAATATGAATAAGAGAAGGTCTGAATAGAAAGATGAGTAATAAAAAACAGCAATAACAATACATTTGAAGCCTTACAGAGCATTTGTTTTTTAGATGGGGTCAGTACTCCCCATATGAAAGCTGGAAAGAATCAGTAGAAAAAGGCTAATAATTAGAAAGACTATAAAAAATCTAATTTAAAAGTATGTTAGAATTAGCCATTCAATAAAATACTAAAAGTTAACTTAAAAGTGAACAACCCCTTTCAGTTGCCCACATATTGCCGGCTCACTCAGCTGCTTTTGACCCATTTATGAAGCCAAAACGATGGCTACTCGGATATCAAATTGTAAGAAACATGTCGGGAAGGCTGCAAAATTTCATTGTATTGCCTTTGCTTTTTGCCCTAGCACCTGAGTAGCCAAATCAAAGATCCAAAAATAAGCATGTATTGCCAACTTAAAAATATATCCTGCGGTAGCATTTTAAGCGCATTTTATTAGAAAAGTCAGGGAATATTTATTTTTCTATCATTAATGAGGCAAAATATACACAAAGTTCTGCTGAGCAAAACAAAAAAAGAACATTACAAAATTTAGAATAACATTACAGTGGTAGAAGAATTGTTCTACAGAAACATTTCTATGGGGCAATACCAGAAAGGAGGCACTGTCCATAGAATTCAATAAGGCACAGCAACACCAAAAAATTAAAGTGTAATAAAAAATATAAAGTAGCATTGTGCTACTGGTAAAACTGGTGTGTTTCTTTCAGAATCACTATCATAGTTTATATAAACAAACTGCTGTGTAGCCATTCAAAGCTGAAAAAGGAGAAAAGGCACAGGATAAACAGCAGATAACAGATAAGCTCTGTACTATACAATGGGCTTCTTCAGACTTTATCTGTTATCTATTGTGTATACTGGCTGCCCACATGACTAAACAGCAGCTTGTTTCTAAAGCAAACACACCAGTTTTACCAGTGTAGGGCAACAGTACTTTGTATTGTAATTCCTATAAAACTCCTATTTTTTGGTGTTACTGTTCCTTTAACATTAAGGCGGGATTGTCCATAGAGTTCTACATAGCAGCGCTGCATCACTGTCATAAAAACAAGGTAGCTGCCGATGTAGTTGTCTATGGAGAATAACGGAGCCTAAGCAATCAGTATGGTAAATATGCAGATAAGGAATGTTTTGTGAACACAGCGAGTTATGTCCTCATACTTTACTGTCTATTTAAGGGAAGATAAAACTTACTTATAAATAGTCTACATTTGCTCTTAATTGCTTCCCATTCCAGATGGTTGGGAAAGTGTCTGTGTGAAGGAAGCCTAACTTTGAGTGCTTGCATTGCCAGTGTGTGAACATTGGGGAAACACCTTTCAGAGGGTGATTGCTAACATCTGGGAGGCAATTAAACACATGTAAATTGAGTTAGAGCAAAGGCTTCTAATGACCGAAGAGGGGAAACTTCTGGTCCAGACTAAACACTTGCTACCTTAATTATGTAAATGATCATAATAAATAAAGCCTAAAATGCAATGTAGTGCACTTCAGACACATCTCGGTGCTTCTCTAGATAATGAACTTCTCCCAGTACATGGCTTGAGACTGGTTATTCATGATGAGCTGTCTAGGGGAAATAAAACCAAGACATTCAGTCCAAGCTGGGGGGTTGCTTTTAATCTTAATTAGTGCTCACCTGATAAAGCTGAGGAAGTGATCTGACTGTGAAATAGAACCAGATTCCTAGCTTGAAAGGAAGCAAATCCCGCCACTGTGGTTTTTCAAAGACTCTGTAAAGAGAAAGGGTTGGCACATAACACTACTGTAAAGGTATCACTAAATGGCTAAGAACGGCACAGAAAATACAAAATATGCTGCTTAAATAAGAAGAAAAGGATATTATGAATTGACTGCAGGGCCATGGGGCCAAGTCCTATATACTTTTTACATGCTAGAGTGCGCTTGCAGTGCAAAATAACTGTACAGTTAATATATAAAGCCGATTGTGCATGACTGTAATATAGCCTGATGTAGTTTTATGGCTTCTGCTGTACAAAATCATATCAAGCAATCCAACAGGGCAAATTTTTTATTTTTATTTTAGGGATACCGTCATTGGAAATTTTTTTTTCTCAAAACGCATCCGTTACTAGTGCTGCTCCAGCAGAATTCTGCACTGAAATCAGTTTCTCAAAAGAGCAAACAGGTTTTTTTTGAGTCAGTTTGCCAGCTGCCCCCAGTCATGTGCTTTTTATAAACTTCAGTCACTTTTTACTGCAAGTTGGAATGATATCACCCCCTCCCTTTCCCCCCCAGCAGCCAAACAAAAGAACAACGGGAAGGTAACCAGATAGCAGCTCCCTAACACAAGATTACAGCTGCCTGGTCGATCTAAGAACAGCACTCAATAGTAAAAGTCCAAGTCCCGTTGCGACACATTCAGTTACATTGAGTAGGAGAAACAACAGCTTGCCAGAAAGCAGTTCCATCCTAAAGTGCTGGTTCTTTCTGAAAGCACATGACCAGGCAAAATGACCTGACATGGCCGCCAACACACCAATATTACAACTAAAAAAAAAAAAATACACTTGCTGGTTCAGGAATTAAATTTTATATTGTAGAGTGCATTATTCGTAGTGTAAACAGTGTAATTTATAAATAAAAACTATATCATAAAAATCATGACAGAATCCCTTTAAGTACAGGTATGGGATCTATTATTCTGAAACACATTGTCCAGAAAGCAGATTGGCAGATTACATTATGGCCGTCTCAATAGACCCAATTTTATCCAAATAATTAAAATTTTTAAAAATGTCCTTTTTCTTTGTAATAATAAAACACAGGGGCATAACTACTGAGGGTGCAACCGTACCCAGGACCGCATCCAAATTACAGAAAAGACCCATTATCCAAAAAAAACCCAGGTCCCGAGCATTCTGGATAACAGGTCCCATACCTGTACAAATATAACCCCTGGAACATTTGTCAACATTGTGATTCTAGGTTATTCCAACCAAAGCAGGGGGCTTCCAAGCTCTGCCTGTGCTTATGTGGGATTCCCACACTTCAAAACCATGCTATTGGGTCAACAATCTCCGAATTTAACTGACCGTAGAGAGTAAGTGTGTGTGTTTTAGGGATCTTAACATGTCAAGTCTATATAAACAAATGAGAATAATAATAATAAAGTATATAACCTAGGAACATTAGGGGTCTGTTTATTAATCTTGGGCGATCAATGCTTTGACCGTGACATTTATTGAAGGATTTGGGAGCTGAAGCCCAGCAAAATCTGCTGCTTTTTTCACTTCCCATGGCAAGAGGCCTTACGCCTGTCTAAGGGGCAATATTCACCATCAGCAAAATAAACGGCATTTGTGTTGGAAATGCATTTGGCCCCAAGTGTAGGATATGTCTCAGCATAGGTTACAAGCAAGCAAAGGGCTGCCTTGGCTGATCATGTACTGAGGCACATTTTTCTAAAACAGACTTCCTACAGTCTATGCTAATTTTGATCAGGCTGGGGAGTTAAAAAAAACTTAGAGGGCTACATCTGACGTGCGAACTTCCATCTATGCATTCAAAGATACCTATCACTACCATAGTTACAGAACAAAAACCTAAAATACAATATCTACATATAAATTTGTTTTTTCAGTTTGATTTTTTTTTACCTTGCACCAAATTAAAGAAAACTTTAAAAAGACAGAAGGCTGAAAGGAAGCCACTAATTAATATAATATCCATGTTCCTTTAAACACATAGATGCAGAGGGGTACTCCACTCATTGAATAGTTGGGTGCCAGAGAAAAGCATAATGTACCAAAGTTCTGTACACCTGACAACTTGTAATCAAGTATCAAAAACGCTTTATATAACTTTCGAGGTTATTTATGTTTGTGTTTTTTTTTTTAATAAAGATTGCTTACGATGCAATTGAAAAGCTGCTGAATGAAAAGCTAAATAACTCAAAAATCACAAATAGTAAAAAATAAAAAACAATTGCAGAATATCATTCTCTACATAATACTAAAAGTTATCTCAAAGGTGAACAACCCCTTTAATATTACAAGTGATTCTGATTCTGAATCACTTGCCCAAAGAGATGCCCAGAATTGACCGACAGATTACAACTAGTTGCCCTTAACCCTTTTTACATGGAGTCATGTGGGAAAAGTGTGCATACCTTCTAATTTCTGTTACAATGTCATAAATAACTCTACTGAATGTTATATTAATTCCTTTTGGCTCCTTATGGCTATGATTGTCAGAGTTATGGGATATCAAACAAATCAACTCAAATAAAGGTTGACCGATCATAATGCAATTTGGTAGGGATGCAATGAATCCAGGATTCGGCCAGGATTCGGCCGAATCCTTCTGTCCGGCCGAACCCGAATCCTAATTTGCATATGCAAATTAGGGGCGGGGGAGGGAAATTGCGTGACTTTTTGTCAGAAAACAAGGATGTAAAAAATGTTTTCCCCTTCCCACCCCTAATTGCATATGCAAATTAGGGTTCGGATTCGGTTCGGTATTCGGCTGAATCCTTCGTGAAGGATTCAGGGGTTCGGCCGAATCCAAAAAAGTGGATTCGGTGCATCCCTACAATTTGGCGACATACATGGAGAGCCACTGACTATTACATGGAAGTGAAGGTCTATGGAGCTCCAGTTGGCTTATGACCCCACCATGTTTGTCATTCTTCAGCCCAGTTTTCTCTTTGTCCAGTCAGTTTTTGGTGCAATTGGATGCTCTATCACAGGGATCCCCCAACTTTTTGAACCCGTGAGCAACATTCAGAAGAAAAAGGAGTTGGAGAGCAACACAAGCATGAAAAATGTTATTGGGGTGTGCTGTGATTGGCCATTTGGTAGCCCCTATGTGGATTGTCAACCTACACTGAGGCTCTGTTTGGCAGTGCAACTGGTTTTTATACAACCAAAACTTGTCTCCAAGCCTGGAATTAAAAAATAATCACCAGCTTTGAGGCCACTGGGAGCAACATCCAAGGGGTTGCAGAGCAGCATGTTGCTCACGAGCTACTGGTTGGAGATCACTTGCTCACGAGCTACTTATTGGGGATCACTGCTCGATCACATCAAACGCCTATGGATGCACATGTACATACATACAGACACACATGAATTCTGTGCAAATTTTATGAATCCATATGAATAATATATACAATGTTATGAAATGCTTTTAAATCAGTAATCACTTGAGCATTTATTTGCATGTCTATTTGAAAGACTGAGAATGTTATCACTAAACCTGAGCATTTTAGACTTTTATTCAGTGAACTTCCAGTCAAATTACAGAAATCTCTTCATATGTGGTACTTATGGCATGATGAAGTCATTACATGAGGCAAGTTCAAGGTCTCTGGAGCAGAGTACACTATATGATGGTGTCACTTCAGCTTTTATGCTACAACATTGGAAGGGCTATGAAATCAATGCCCGGATAACTCGTTTGTTAAGCTGAACAAACAACCCAATATCTTATAAAAAAGAAAAAAAAAACATTAATGCCATTAAGAGTTCAGCAGAGCATTACTCACTGATGTCATCAAAATAGAAAACAGAACTGCCTCTGATCTCCCTTCCCTATTGATCCCCTTCCTACTCCTGCTGAGTGAACTATTTAAAAATGCTTTAATTCTCCCTACAAGTCAATAGGAAAAATGGTTTTATCTTTCACGACTCCAAATGCCAATGTTCCAAAGCAGCACCTACTGTAATTACTTGTTTTAAGTGCTTTTCATCTGAAATGTGTGATACAATATTAAGATATTGCATTTTATTCTATATATTCAGTTAGTTTCCTTGAAGATATTGAATTTTCGAATAAACAGAGCAGTACAGGAACAGGAGCCCAGGGTATTTACATCTGTCAGCTCCTACACTCTTACTATACCTGACACCAAATCCATGGCACTGAACTGCAGTGGGTATTCATTAAGACATATACGTAGATTAGAATGGATTCAAGGGGCTGTATAAGACTAATACCCCTTTTCAAGCTACATACTAAGGTACAGATGCAATCAAGGATGTTGTACATGTAGTTGGACGGGGTAATGTTTTCAAATGTATATCACCACCACCACCAGGGATACAGACATATGGGGACAGATTTATCAACATGTAAGTTTAGAGCTTAATAAATAAATACTCACCCACGTTCTATTCATTCCCATGGGATATTTGGAATTGTATTTATCAATGGGTGAAGGTTAGAACTCACGATTTGATAAATTCAGCTCTAAAAATCCCATAGGAATAAATAGGACGTGGGCGAGTTATTATTAATAAATATGCCCCACAATGAAGAACATAAGAACAAATACACTTGAAAATAAAGAACAGTATAATAGGCATTAATAAGTGTCCAATGGGTAAGCTCTCAACTCTTACTGAATGTGGTATTTAATCTTCCGGCAATACACTGCAGGAAGTAGCAGTATTACATTTTTATTTTGAGATTAAATAATTAGTAGATTTAATTCATGCCTCCTGTGTGATTCAATGTGCAGGCTGACTTTTCTAGTGAAAAAATGTACTTGCTATGCTACTTGCTATGGATAATGGGCTCTGTTACCTGGACACCTTGGTGAGTTCCTACAACCTTGGTTATGTTTTACATATAGAGGCACATTTATCAAGGGTCGAATTTCAAATCATGTGAGTTTTTTTACAACTCCCATGAACTCAAAATTGAACAAAAAAAAAAATTAAACTCGGGTGAATAGGATTGACCCGAAAACTCGAATCAAATTCAAATCACATTCGATTCGAATTTTAAAAACTTGATTTGAGTTTTTTCTCAGAATCCCTGGACATCTCCCATTGACTTAAACAGCAATTCAGCAGTTTTTATTTGCCCAATAGTCTAATTCAAAATCAAAGGCCAGTGTATGATAAATCTTGAAAATTGAATTCGAATCTTTTGAAAAACTCAAATTGAATTTGAATAACTCCATAGTCGAATTTTACAGTTTTGACCATAAAACCATAAAAAATTCAAATTTCTAATTTTCAATTCGACCCTTGATAAATATTGCCCATAACGTTCAAAGTAATGTTGTTCCTACCCCTCCCAGTAGGACCAGGGGCTGAAGCACCCATTTCCCAGTGGGTAATTTCAAAAAGGTATAATTGTGTTTTTAAAGCAGGGAACGGTTTCCTGTGAAAGACTCAGGGCAATGCACTGGGTCACTGAAATAAAGGAGTAGTGGTGTATAAATATAAAGAGTTTGCCTATGTCTAAACATTCAAATATCTAATAGAGTGCTGGGACTGAGACACTAATTATCTAATAGTAGGAAGTTGTAGTAAAGCTGAATTGCTTTTTCCCCTAAAGCATCACCATCACACATAGTAAGTTAGGTTGAAAAAAGACACGTCCATCAAGTTCAACCTGTTAGTATATACTGTATATAACCTGCCTAACTGCTGGTTGATCCAGAGGAAGGCAAACAAACCCCATTTGAAGCTCCTCCAATTTGCCTCAGAGGGGAAAAATTCCTGACTCCAAGATGGCAAGACCTGCTGCTAAAGGTGCAGGAGCAGTGTGAGTTATGACAGAGGATCTGTTAAAGGGGTAGTTGACCTTTAAGTTTACTTTTAGTATGTTATATATTGTTTAATTCTAAGCAACTTTTTAATTAGTCTTCATTATTTATTTTGTATAGTTTTTGAAATATTTCTTCTTCTGACTTTGTCCAGCTTTCAAATGGGGGTCACAGACTGCATATTAAAAAATTTTCCGTTATTGCTACTTTTTATTACTCATCTTTCTATTCAGGCCTCTCCTATTCATATTCCATGCTCTTATTCAAATCAATGCATGGTTGCTAGGTTAATTTGGAAACTAGCAACCAGATTACTGCAAACTGGAGAGCTGCTGAATAAAAAGCTAAATAACTCAAAAATGACAAATAATAAAAAATGAATACCAATTACAAATTGTCTCATACTATCACATCATACTAAAACGTATTTTAATATGTATGTGTGTATAAATGTTATGTAGGGTACAGGACAGGAAACCTCAATTATCCCCAACCAGAATGCGGGCTCTATTATCCTGCACCTTTGGTTAAGGGTTACATTTTTACCCAACAGGTGCCCTTTAAAGAGCCTTAATTCACCTTCATTAGCAAAACTGTAATAACACATACAACCTGACCCTAAAACCCAGAAATGTGTTTAAACTTTCCATAACCTGCCACATTTTATAAAATGGATGTGGTATTTAGGGGTGTGTGGCCATAAAATGGGCGTGGTCAAAAATAACACTGCCCTCTGTGCTGCAAATCTTTATTTTTCCAAATGTTGGGGGGTACTTAGTTTCACTGCAAAAATGAAAAGTATTAAAGAAACAGTAACACCAAAAAATGAAAGTGTTTTAAAGTAATGACAATATAATGCAGTGTTGCCCTGCACTGGTACATCTGGTGTCTTTGCTTCAGAAACACTACTATTGTTTATATAAATAAGCTGCTGTGTAGCAATGGGGCAGCCATTCAGAGGAGAAAATGCTAATGTTACACAGCAGATAAGCTCTGTAGAACATAATGGTGTTATCTGTTATCCACTATTTAACCTGTGCCATATAGTCTTTTTTCAATTTCCTCCATTGCTACATAGCAGCTTGTTTATATGAACTATAGTAATGTTTCTGAAGCAAACGCATCGGTTTTACCAGTGCAGAGCAACGGTACATTATATTTTTATTACTTTACAACGCTTCCATTTTTTGGTGTTACTGTTCCTTTAAGTATAGATGTCAAACATGTTTGTATATTGTACCCAGAGAACACTGTAAATGCCAAGCAGATATATAGATACATTTATAAAGAATGTGAGCACTTCCTGGAGAGTATCCACAGTGGTAATACATTCATATATTCTTTGAGCAATAAATGCTAGCGCTAATCTTTTATCACATTCTTTTAAAACGATTTAATGGGCACTCTGCTCTAACAGAAATATAAGGTCTCCCATTCAAAAGCAGCAAATGTGCTTTTACAGAAAGTCCACAGTACAATAACAAAACCAATGGTGAATTTTGCCCTCCGCCCTTTTATCCTCTGTATCTCTATATAATTTTTACTTGAATTTACAAGCGAAGATTTCAGGGGCAGTGGTGAAATTATTATTCCAATGAAAAACACTGCTGATTAGCATCTTAATATGTATGTTTTAACTGTTTGGTTGCCATTATATTCATCCAGCTCAAACCAATTACTGTTGCTGTTCACTAGCCATTCAGCTTTTCCCTTTGTCCCAGCATCTTCCCCCAAAGAAAGTTTGTCAGCACACACACAACACAGAGCTCAATGGATGCTGGAAGCAAGTGTAAAGCAGTGTAAGACATTCACTGTGTGTGGCCTATTATATGACATAATTCAGACTGAAGCCTGCAACTTCATTTTGCCTCTTGGTTCCAACAAAGGAATGTGAATGTGGACTTCTAGCCAAAGGAGTGCTGGCCATGAGGCATGTTGTTTATATGAATTTTATTATAGAATATATAAATTCTTCTCCAATACAACCATTCAAATGGAGCTGCATTGTGCATACAGTGTGTGGCATATGTCACAGGTCCTCAGAGGAGGAAAGGTCGAGGGGAAAACCACTGACCCCTGCTGCTGAGCTTAACAGCCTGAAACTTGAAATGTTCAATTACAGACAAACCACAGATTTGTGGTTCAACATTAAGAACATACGGTAGCTTCTACATATGACTTGGATGTAAGAATCTCAGGCACTATAGTATATGACGAGCCAGAGTGACAACAATATGGAAAGACTGTTTAGAGCCACACGCTTGGGGGGTTATTTATTAAAGGTCGAAAAATTCGGGTTTTCAAGGGTATTTTTCAGTCTAGATTTTTCGAGATTTATTATACCCTGAAGCTGGAAATGGCGAGAATCCAGAAATACTCCAGCTAAAACCTGTTGAGGTCAAGTAGAAGTCAATGGCAGAGTTCCCTTGAACCATTCGGGTTTTTTTGGTGGGTTTTGGTCGAAAACTCGATTTGAGTATTCAAGTTTTTCCATTCAAGTTTATTCATAAATCAGAAAATATTCGAGCTGTGAGATTAGGCAATTCTCTTGATTGTCGGGTGGTCCCTTACTCCAAATGTATAAGGGTTCTATCAAACAGAGTCAGTGGCACAGTCCAAGCCACAATATATCCAAGGTAAAAGTAAAGTTCACTCTGGAGAACCACATTAGATTCAGTGTATTTTATTTAAACACAACATGTTTCGGACAGACTGTGAGATTATTTGAGGTATAAGAAAACCTCACAAACTCTACCTTTTATAAATAACCCCCTTAGTGTCTTTATTACCGTTTGCTGCATTTGCTTCTAAAAGACCTTACGCACCCCTCCTTCTGAGCCCACTTCATTCTCTGGGCACTTACAACTACCTATACAAACTGTTGTGATCTCTCTATCCCCACACCACTTAAATCTAAGGACCCTCTAGAGCACATTTTAGAAAGTTAATCCTTCATCTTGCCAAACATATGTTCTAAGCATATGGTTAGTTGAGTCTAGGTAACCCTTGTGATCAAACGGTACAGTTATAGGTCGATCAGTCCAATCTGGAACTTGCTTCAACCAATCATGCAAAATAGTGGCTGTGAACCTGACTGTACTAAACAGGTTTATCTCAATGTGAAGGGGCAAGTACTCGGGAGAAAAACTGGTAGTTCAGCAGGGAGTGAACGAGGGCTGTTCAGGGAAACTGCATTTTATCTAAGGCTTTCATTCTCCTTTCAAGTAATTACAAAGTTTCATAATACATAATAATGCTGACGTTCATTTTTAGGTACCATTTAACAGGTATGTCCTATGATCTATAGAGAGGGCATATTCCATAAAATCCCTTGTCAGGCACTAGAATTAAAGGGGTTGTTTGCCTTCCAAAAACTTTTCAATTGTTTTCAGATTGTTCCCCAGATAATAAATACTTTTTTCGATTACTTTCCATTATTTATTTTTTTTACTGTTTTTCCAAAATCCAAAAGTTTACAGTTGAATGTTTCGTGTCTCTGGTGTTTGAGTCTGGCAGTTCAGTAATTCAGGTGCAGACTCTAAACTGTTACAATTTTGCAACATTTAGTCAATACATTTCTCAGCAGCATCTCTGGAGTAGTAGCAGCTATTGTATCAATTCTAACAGCTGCCATTAAAAAAAACCCCAGGGATTCTGTGCGGGTCCATTTTTTGAAACCCGTACCCGATCCGTACACGCAGCCTGCAATCCACAACCTGGACCTGCAACCCGCATTCTTAAATGCTTGGACCCGCTACCCGACCCGACCTGCAAGTACCTTATCCACAACCCGGAGCCGCCACCCGCTGACCATCAATATCCTCAACCCAGAGCCGTGACCCGCTGACCATCTAGAATCAGGAAGTGCTGTCATTGTAAACTAGAAGTGACATCATCTGAAGTAGGCATGTTCAGAAAAAAAGGAGTAAAACAGGAAATGCTGTCATTGTAAACCGGAAGAAGAAGTGATCAGAAAAAAGGAGTAAAAAGCGCTATTGAGAAGACCCGCAGCCCGCAGAACCGCCGACCCGCGTCTGTACCCAAATCCGGAACTTCTACCCGGTTTTGCGGGTAACCCACGGGTACCCGACCCGTTGTAGGACTCTATTCTGCTCAGCAGGGACAAAGATAAGAAATGTATCATCTAAATGTATCAATTTAGAACAGTTTACAGGGTCGACGACCCCCCCTTCCCAGAAGGTAAAAAAAATGACACTTTACACTTAAATATTAGAAAAATGGTCACACATAGAAGATGGAAAGTAATTGGAAAAAGTCGTTATTTCTAGTGTTCTATCTGAAAACAACTAGTTGTTTGAAGGTGAACAACCCCTTTAAAGAATGTCAAGGTAAAATTATTGATATGAGGCATAACAAAAGTGGGGAAACGGTGATAGCTTTATTGGCTACCTAAGATGACAATCATAGCAAGTTTTCAGAAAATTTAAGTTCCTTTCTCAAAGCTTTGAATATGGATCTGAAATGTTCTGAAAGCTTACTATGATTGTTGTCTTAGCCAATAAAGGTATCACCTTTCAACACTTTTGTTATGCTTCATATCAAACGTTTTACCCTAGAACTTTTCCAACTGGCTATCACAGTACACTGCCTGCCTCTCTCCAGCTTTTAAATGAGGGTCACTGTCCCCGGAAAGTCAAACACCTACAGCTGTTTGAGGCTACAACATTATTGTTACTTTTTATTTCTGATCTTTATATTCAGGCCCTCTGTTATACATCTTCCAGTCACCAACTGTCTGGTTGCTAGTGTAACCTGGACCTTAGCAAGCAGATAGCTGTTAACATGCCAAAATGAAGAGCTGCTTAACAACATGCTTAATGCTACAAAAACCTGAAAGCAAAAATGAAGACCAATTGCAATTTGTCTTAGAATTTCAGTCTAAAGTTAATTTAAGGGTGAACTACCCCTTTAATAGATAATTGAAGTTCTCTGGAAGCCACAGAACACATTGTTGCACATTCAGAATTTTTGCTCAAGTACATTAAAAGTAGATTGCTAAAGTAAATTAAATATTGGCGCTCACCTTTCATTTTTTTCCATCTGTCCAGATTTTATTTCATCAGAAGCCTTTGCCCCAGCTTTCTTCTTCTTTTCTTTCTTTTTCTTGCTGAGAAGTTCATCCTTAAGAATAATACAAAAGAAAGTCTTAAACATTGTTTTGGCTCATGAAGATTTATTCTAACATTGTATAATAAAGTCATAGTAAATATTCAGTATTTATATTCAGTTCATGTACAACACAGCCATTAAGGAAAAGCACAGCAATAGCAAGGCTGTCAAGGAAGCAATTGCAACTTGCAAAACTTCATCAAATTAAAGTTTTCGTTAAGGCCCCCAAAAAACTGTTAAATACAGAATCATTTCCATAATGGAATGCCCTGGCATCATCTGAAGGTCACCTTCACCCGTTTAACCTGGATTTCCCTGGCGCCATAACATGATACTTGGCATGGTACTGTCACTCTCTAGTCTTGTTGTGTGCATTTAGCATAGCTAGAAAGATTGTTGAAAAATAAGGCTCTTAAAGGAGAACTAAAGCTTAACTACAAATGTAGCTAGAAATGTTGTATATTATGTTTTGAGCTTATTTGCCAGCCCAAGCAATCATAACCCATTATAAGATCTATAAAATCTGTGCCTCCAAAATATGCCTCCAAAAGATACTTTCCAAGATGGTGACTCCCTATGACAAGTTTGCAAGTCTTGGATCATTGCTGCTATTGACAAGCTGAAACTTTAGGCTGGTGCAATAAGTTCAGTATTAGGACATTTTTAGCCATATTCATTTGTAGGGTTTAATTCGCCTTTAATTATGAAACTAGGTAATCATTCTACAGCTCTTATTTTACCGGTTTACTTTATAACCCAACACAAAAAATGCAAATATTGTCTTCCCAGACTTCCTGTCAAATAAGATTTTTTTTTTTAAAGTTAAATTGCCTGTAAAATACCTCAAGGGCAACTACATTAAATATAAGGTTAGGAGCTATGTCTACCTTATGAATAGGGGCGCTCTACTAGCCTGAGTGTATGGAAGTCCCCTTCCCCATATATCTGTAGTAAACTTGACGGAAATGAAATGTTCTAAACTAAAAGGAATTACAAACTAATGTCAATCAAGTCAATCCCCCTATGATGAAATCCTTGCTACACACATGGGTATCAGAGCCCTCAGACTGGTGACATTCCCCCAAAAGTTTTTGCATAGACATATTGGCTCTATATGAAAGTATGTGCAAATCAATTGCTTGTTTTCAAACTGCCTCCATGGTACCACTGCTTGGCTGAATGACACTGTTCAACCTGCCTGAAATGAAAGCCCCCTGTGTTACAGTGTATTCAATTCATAGATAAACATGGCAACTGGAAAGGATAACTTCATCTGTGGCAGCTAGAAATATACACAAATAAAATAAAAGGAACCAAGAATCACTTGACTTGTATAAAACCATTTAGCACTTCTGGTCTTCAGCTTTATGGTTGACAGTTGTAAGCAAAGAAAACATGATTTGTACACATTTATTGTCCAAGTACAGAAAGCAAGGCTCCTTTGCTAATGCAATAAAAGGCACAAAGATAGAGTAGTAAGTGGGAGAGAGTTGGTTAGATGTTGAATCCATGTTTAGCCATCATAAGGTGCTGAGAGTGCGCTATCTCAGCTCCTTTATAAATACATAAACACATTGGATTCAATTCAAAACCTTTTCAGCCCAAGGCTGCCCTCGGGTTAGATTTAAAAACGCTCAGAGAGGAACGCTTGCTATAACAAGAATGATAAAGGTGTCACTAACAAACACAAGCTAGCAATAAGCAACTGGAGTTGTCATGGCAACCCAAATTAGTAGTGACCTTATGCCACATTGGTAATGTTATACATTGGGTGATCCTGGCCTGGAATTGGTGAAATGCATGAAGTTAGCACCAAAAAACAACAAAAAAACACCCATCACTACATAAAAAATTGTATGATTAGCTTTTCTGTAAAAAGTGGATATAAACCTCAAAAAAACCTGAATTATAAATATTTATTATAAACAAATGAATGCAGTATTTTTAGGTGCCAGCTAGAAATAACAATTTAAAAATGTATTATTCTAAATACTCACCAGCTGCTTCTCCAGGTAGATGGACCAAACCACGGCGTAATGGCCCACTGTGAAAATAATGAACAAGAGCAATGCTAGCTCGGCATTGCTCATCTTCCTCACCCTCCTGTAATAGAATACAGGCTGTCGCCAGTCCGGGAGGCCATTAACAAGAATATCATCGTACCTAGAACATTAAAATGATTGGCAGGTTTCAATATGTAGTCAGGAAGTAAACATGATCAACATCACAATTAAGAATTAAGATAGCATAATGGAAACTGGCAAGAAAGGGACAAGCGAAAGCAAAATGTAAGTGTTTATAATTTTCTTGGGATCGGCCATCATAGAAGAAGCTTTGTTCTTCTTGTGCATGTTTAGTCTAAAGGGCATTGATTTATTACAGTTGTGACAATCTTTGTTTTTATTTACATTCACAATTATAAATGCTTTGCACACACTCTCATTGATTCATTAGACAATTCCTGAATTTACTCAATTCAGATAACCTGAATGTTTTGCACAAAAAGGGAAGAAAATTTGTGAAATTAATTCTCTAACTTTCCCAGAATATGACAGGTAATTTATAAAAAAAAAAAAAAAATTGTAGTAAAAAAAAAAACCTGAGACATTCTGCAATTTCTTCACTTGTTTTAGAATTTAGTAACAATTTATGCATTGATGTAATTTGTCCTTACAGCCTGGTAAGCAAATTGCAAATGTTTGTTTTAAAAGTGCCTTTGCTTGGCATAAGCTAATTGGAACATCATTATTAAAAGACGAACAGTTAAATTAGGTTCAGAGCTGCTTCAACTTCTGTTGCACTAGAACTTGGCCCTATTCACACCACTGTTTTTTGCAACAAGAAATGAAAAGTCGGGAAGGCTGACCTAGTGAATGTGAGCACTGTTTGTAGAAGGAAACCCACACAAATATAAATTTATATGCAATGGCTAAGCCCATTTTTCAGTGCCAAGTATGTTACCCAAAAAAAGTAAAAAAAGGATTGAACGTTCCATAAAAATATAGGACAAGTTTATTTAGAACAAAAACATGATTATATGCTAGTCCATTTGCATTTCGATCACTACGTGGTCTTTATCAGGGGAAGAAAATACACAAAAAGAGGCAGGAAGATGTGACCCCACGATGAACAACAGTTTTCTAGGAACAATTCCATGCCTTGTACATTAACAGAATGCAGGTATGGGACCTGTTATCCAGAATGCTCAAGACCTGGGGTTTTCCTGATAACTGATCTTTCCGTAATTTGGATCTTTCATAACTTATAAACATGAAACGGGTGGTTCAACTTTGATTTAACTTTTGGGGGGGGGTTTGAGTTATGCTTTCCACGAAAATTCAAGTTTTCAAGGTTATTTTTTAGTCAAAACTCACTCACATTTGCTGGTTAAAAAAAAACTGGAATTTTTTGACATTCATTAAACCTCTACCCTGGAAATTGCTTGAATGCAAAAAATACAGCATCTAAAACCTGTTGAGCTCATGTAAAATGGCAGAGGTCCCTTGAACCACTTGAAGATGTTTGTAGCCTTCATGATATTAGAGTTTTATTCAGAGGGTTTTGCCAAAAAACTCTTATCAATTCAAGTTTTTTTTGCCAAAACTATTTTTTCTTCATTATTTGCCTTCTTCTTCTGAATCTTTCCAGCTCATATAAAAAAACAAATGCTCTGTAAGGCTACAAATTTATTGTTATTGCTATTTGCTATATGCTTTTTATTACCCATCTTTCTATTCAGGTCTCTTTTCAAATTCCAGTCTCTCATTCAAAGCAATGCATGGTTGCTAGGGTAATTTGGACCCTAGCAAACAGATTGCTGAAATTGCCAACTGGAGAGCTGCTGAATAAAAAGCTAGAAACCACAAATAAATAAAAATAAAAAACAACTGTAAATTGTCTCAGACACTCTCTACATTATACTAAACCCCTTTAAGTCTACTAGAAAATTATGTAAACATTAAATAAACCCAATAGAATTGGTTTGCCTTCAATTAAGGATTATTGATATCTTAGTTGGGATCAAGCACAAGGTACTGTTTTATTAATAGAGAGAAAAAGGAAATCATTTTTAAAAATTTGGATAAAATGGAGTCTATGGGAGTTGGCCTTCCCGTAATTCAGAGCTTTCTGGATAATGGGTTTCCAGATATGAATCCCATACTCACTACGTACTGACACAGTGAGTTGTTTGAGAAACAGGCACTCATACAAAAGTATCAGTATCCTGTAAATTCTATAGAATACATTTTATACTTTAGACATTAGAGATGTCACATTTTGGCCATGGACCATATTAGTGCATAATAAGGTTACAGATAATATGCAAACATTTGCTTTTTAGCCATTGTTTCAAGAATATCAAGGCCATCAAGTAATCTACATCCCAATGTTCACCCTAGTTAACCTGGGTTTTAAGATGTATCTAGGGAAGAACTTGACTTTTTAATTACGCCCTTTAAGCTGAGCCCTCACTGCTCCAGGGCCCAAAGTCTGGGAATTACTGCCTGATTCTGATGGTAACATTATGAACAGTTACCTGTATCAGATTTTTTTTTTTTTTTATAAAACAATCGTTGCAATTGACTGGAGCTGTTGAATACGAGTGCTTAGTCTCTAGGTTACAAGTGAATAGTACTGAACACAAAGCAATGGTGTTTTAGGATGAATTTAAACAACAGCCTGGCAATCTTGCTTTTCCACTAGAAATAGATTTGTGCAAAAACATCTGTCAAGCCTATTGGGCAGAAATGGTTTATTTCTGTCCTGCACTTGTATGGAGACTTTACCTGATCCCTGTGCATTTAATAGTGTAGGAGTTTTTACACAACAGGACAAGAAATGGTTTGTATTGGAGCTTAGATGTGTATAGCCTCCTTCCCCAAGCTCAAAGAAAATCATTTCTCTGGCCAATACATCATTTTCTTATTTGCAACATGATTTCATTTTCCAGCGTTGGATTCATGTACTTTTAATCATATGAGCGTGAGGCTTGTTCCAACACTGTAATCACCTGTTTTACTAAGCTATCCTGAACACCATGGCTGTATAAATATACCGTATGCATCATACAATGCCATGTGCATGTCACACCAGTGTCTTTTGTTTCACCCTCTGTTCTTCTTTTTTCTATGGCCTGAAATGTCCATGGGCTCAGTTTCTCCTTCTACAGAAAATGCATGGCGTGCTTACATCCAAGTAGAAGGCACAAAAAATTACCAAATATTAAAGATCTGTGGGTAACGTTGCAATAATATAGTAGCCCAGGTCTGTAAATAACACCTGCATTCCTGGACACCTGAAAAGGAAACAGATGTCTGTCTTGGTGATGTGCGGGTCGGATAAAACGCGACCCTCACCCGGCCGACTTCCGGATAACAAGCCTCACTCTCATATGATTAAAAGAACATGAATCCAAAGCTGGAAAATGAAATCATGTTGCAAATAAGAAAATGATGTATGGTGCTTCTACTCACATTGGAGAAATGATTTTCATTGAGCTTGTGAAGGAGGCTATATATCAGGCCGGCCCACACATAAATAGTCTGTCTGTACCTGTGTGTAAATAAGCCATCATCAGAAAACTTACTGCTACAGGTATGGGACCTGACTGCTTGGTACCTGGAGTTTTCCGGGAAAGGGGTCTTATCTGTAAGGATCTCCCATACCTTAAGACTACCAAAATATCATTTAAACATTATAGGGCAGATTTATTAAAGGGATACTGTCATGGGAAAACATGTTTTTTTCAATAGTGTTTATAGTGTTTTTCCAGCAGAATTCTGCACTGAAATCCATTTTTCAAAAGAGCAAACAGATTTTTTTATATTCAATTTTGAAATCTGGGGCTAGACATATTGTCAGTTTCCCAGCTGCCCCTCAGTCATGTAACTTGTGCTCTAATAAACTTTAGTCACTCTTTACTGCTGTACTGCAAGTAGGAGTGATATCACCCCCCCCAGCAGCCTAACAAAAGAACAGTGGGAAGGTAACCAGATAGCAGCTCCCTAACACAAGATCTATCTGTTAGATCTAAAAACAACACTCAATAGTAAGAGCCAAGTCCCACTGAGACTGATTCAGTTACATTAAGTAGGAGAGATAACAGCCTGAAAAAAAAGTAGTTCCATCCTAAAATGCAGGCACAAGTCACATGACTGGGGCAGCTGGGAAACTGACAATATATCTAGCCCCATGTCCCCATGTCAGATTTCAAAATTGAATATAAAAAAATCTGTTTGCTCTTTTGAGGATTGGATTTCAGTCTGCTGGAGCAGCACTATTAACTGATGTGGTTTTTTCCCATGACAGTATCCCTTTGAGGTTCAAGTTGTTTTTGCCACAAATATTTGAGTTTTTCAGTTGTATTTTTTGGCCAAATATTTTTGGGTTTTAAAAAAAAACTGGATATTGGAGATTTATTATACCCCAATCCGAAAATACACCATTTAGGGCTAGTCCACACGGGGAGATAGCCACGCGTTTGCGGTCACGGCGACAAAGCGCCGCGACCGCAAACGCGTGGCTATCTCCCCGTGTGGAATAGCCCTTAAAATCTGTTGAGGTCATGTAGGAGTCAATGGCAGAGGACCCTTGAACCATTTGACGCTGTTAACAGCCTGTTTGATGTTCAAGTTTTTTTCGGAGGGTTTTGCCTGAAAACTCAAAAATGATTGAGGTGATTTAAGTTTTTCTTTGCCAAAAACAAGACCAATTAGAGCTTTCAGGTTTCGGGAGTTTTTGCCATTCAAGTTTTTTTTCTTAAATAAGATACCATTGGAGTTTTGAGTTCATTCGAGGTAAAAAAATAAACAAACACTCAACATATGATAAATAATCCCCCTAATAAAAATAGGCTGGTTTTGCCTCCAATAAGGATTAAATATATTTTAGCTGGAATCAAGTACAAGGCACTGTTTTAATTTTAGACCAAAAGTAAGAGAAAGTTGAAGGCACACAACCATAAAAAATAAAAAAACATCATTCTATTGTAACATTAAAAACAGGTGGCTGTTGTGTAATGTACGCCTAACGTGCTTTAGGAACACCTCTTAATAATAGGCTGTTTTAATTTTAAAGAAAAAAAAAAAGGAAATCATTTTTAAAAATGTTAAATATGGGAGATGGGCTTCCCATAAATTGGAGCTTTCTGGATAATGGGTTCCCGGATAAAAGATCCTATACCTGTACTACATAAACATCAACTGCCTTGCTAGTAATGTTCCTGTAGTTAAACAGGCTTATCGTTCTTCTTCAGTTGCCACACAAATCTCTGGACATTTTAACCATATTTTTTGCTATATTAATACAAGTGTACTTTATCTCTTTCCATAAATATTACAGTAAAAGCTGCCAATCCCTTACCATTTGGAGGAGAGGGTTGGACAAAACTTAACATACAAATATTGCACAGAAACAGTAATCAACATTTTTAAAGAGACATCCAACCTGTTAACCTTAAACACTGAGCTCCACTCATTGGAAATTCTGGTCACACTCTTCCAAGAATTAAATCGCCAATGAAAGGCCTAATTTGGTGCAACACATTGACCAAAATATTTTAATTAAAAATATTCTGAGTTAGTGGCAGGCCTAATTACAGGAATAAAAATAGGGCCTATATTGTCATGCAGGTCAGTAGGACTCCATAGTAGGTTTTTCTGAAGTAAATTGACCGATCCAGGAATAATAGCGCAGCTGCTAAACTGCCAGTCTTGACATGTAAATCAATTTAAATCCAACAAATGCAGTTGCTACTTCCATACTTATTATTAAATTGATACCTAGTGTTGTTTGGAAGGAAAAAAAATTGACTGATATTTATATATTTACATTTTAAATGGCTTTATGGGAGGATGAGGAAAATGTAATTACCAGTTATAAAATAAACATGAAAAAGTGAAAAGGGGGAAAAATGCAGAATAAACAATGGTTTTTCAAAGGGTGCTTAGGAGTCCACTATTTTAACTGCTTAAATGCTGTGAGGCCGATAGCACAATGACTAGAAAAAACATTTCAGCAGATACTTGGCAGCATGAGGGTGAAGGCAGTATACATTTAATTCACTAGACGCTTAAAAGAGCACTTTACTTAACAATGTCTGCTGCTCTGAGCAACCGTCTCCAAGGATTAATCCTTAGAATCAATTCCCTATTGATTTTACTATCAATGAACATCATGGTTCAATGCAACTGTCCATTTCAAAAGAAGATCACTTCCATTATAGCTCCCTTTTAGTACATAGGCTCAGAAAAGCAAAATTCTATAAACGCAAATAAAACCTGACATGTATGTATATGTATGTGTATATATATATATATATATATATATATATATATATATATATATATATATATATATATATATATATATATATATATATATATATATATATATATATATATATATATATATATATATATATATATATATATATATATATATATATATATATATATATATGGGTGGCACCCCGTTTGCCCTGGGTGTGCAACACTGAGATACTATGCGAAAAGAAAGGGTATTTAAAATACATTTAAACACTCTATGCAATTTTTTATATATACGTTTTTAATTTTTCACATGAGATCTGTGTTACTGGTTTGTTTTTTTGCTATATATATATATATATATATATATATATATATATATATATATATATATACATACACACACACACACTTTTACGTAGTGTTCTCAGCGGATATACATATATCATTTACACATGAAACTCGATATGTTTCAATGTTTTAATAGCCATACGCTATATACGTATTAAAAGAATAGCAGACAGTCTTTTCTTCCAGTCTTTGCTGTATTTATATCTTCTAAAGTGAGAGTACACACACTGTATCATTACAGAAAATATTCTGTAATGATAGTGATAATAAGAAATATCACTCTAAATAACGTTCTTATCTATACTCTAATAACATAATTTCCTCATTTAAAAGTTATTTGTAAACTTAATGAAAGCAGCTCTGTCTTGGCTATATAATATTCTCTGCCATGCATGTTCTGATTCTTGAAACAGTAGAATCTAGCTAATTAAAAGATTGCTACATTTGTTCCAAGAGTCAGAACCAGAGAAAAGAAACGGATAGACAAATGTTTCAATAACAATTACAAAACCTATTGTTAATGTATACTGGAACTTTGCTTAGAATTATATATTTTTTTTTTCATTCATAATGCAAAAAATATGTTTTTGGATGGAAATCCTCTTTACATGAGTATAACGTTAACATTTCCCAAATTCCTGGGGGTGAAAGACTTATCTTTGTTTAAAAGAAATTAATTTCAGTGGTACAGATACCTGAGCTTCCAGGCCAGACTCACTTAGATGTGTTGGATATAAGTTAAGATGACTGCATTCCCCCTTAACAAGTTGATAGCAATGGGACTCCATAACTATCCAAAGTGTGTGGACCAATCAGTTGCTATTAGAACAAAAGAAAAAAAAGCCACTGCCATGAAATCAACTACAGATCTTGGGAAATATCTGTTTTTTATATTTTATGCCATAAATCTGTATTACATATTGTTCAGGTTAAATACTTTTTAAAATTTGTGTATAGAAAACATAATGAAGATAAGAGTCTGGCTAACGTCACCTAGATTAAAACATAATTTCCCCCCATTAGCTATTCATGTCAGAAGTAAAAGGTACATGTACAACTTGATCATGGATTGTGTTTTGGCTGGACGTGCTGCATGCCCAGGTTAAGGATCCCTGCCAAGTGAGCTGCCATTGTTCTAAACAGGGATAGGAAGCCTTGCATACAAAAGCTGTTGGACAACTAATGTTCCCAGAAACCTTCTGACAGCTTTGCTAGACCTGGAATGACAGCAGCTGCCAAGCCTTCATTAACTGTAAAATTTGTCTAAATGACCAGTGTTACTAGTCATTACTTCCAACTGAAACGATATTTGAAGTGTTTTTGGCCGCATAAGATTGACTTTGAATCAATAGTAAATTTTGTGTTATTAAACAGAGGATAATGTACCCCCTACTGTAATTTCTAAAGATATTATAAGTCGCTGAGGAGTTATTTGACCATATAAATTCTGCTCACCTAACTCCGAGGTGACATTTAAATCTTTATAAATTACAGCAGGGTGTACATTATTCATTATAGTCAGGGGGGTGATTCCCCTTCAAGCTAACTATTTGTAAGTTATAGAACTATTAGTGAGTTATAGTTTTTTTTAATTATTTGCCTTCTTCTTCTGACACTTTCCAGCTTTGGGGCAGTGACAACATCTAAAAAAACCACATGCCCTGTAAGGCTACAAATGTGTTGTTATTGCTACTACCCGTAATATAACATTACTCATCTTTCTATTCAGGTCTTCTCCTATTCATATTCCAGTCTTTTATTCAAATCACCGCATGGTTGCTAGTAATGTGGACCCTAGCAACCACATTTCTGAAATTGCAAACTGTAGAGCTGCTGAATAAAAAGCTAAATAACTACCACAATATATTCACAAATAATAAAATTGAAAGCAGAATATCAATCTCTACATCATACTTGAAGTTAATTTAAAGGTAAAAAAAAAAAAATTTCTTTCTCTCCTTGCTGTAGAAAAATGGCTGGTACAAATGTGGCATAGGATATGATTTTCCAGGTTTTTTTTTTTACAAAATAATAATTGCTTATGTTAGGCTTTAGACAAGTGACAGGTAGTGTGTAAGGAGAGAAAGTTCTAGAAGAGATCACCATCTCTTCTTATAAACAGCACGTTTATAAAGATATAGAAGCGAGCCGTTTATATAGTGAATAAAGTACCCCCTCTTGTAAATTATAAGGATATTATAAATTACCGAGGAGCTTCACGACCATATAAAAACACGAGGCCTAAGGCCGAGTGGTTTTATACAGGTCATGGAACTCAAGTATTTCCATAGGAGACAAAGGCCTATGGAAATACTTGCCCCGTTGCCCATATATTTCCGTTCAGCAGTGATGGCCATGCTGATTCTGTAACAGTCCTGCGCAATCTCCATAGAAGAACATTTTTTTAAAGGAACAGTTCAGTGTGAAAATAAAAAAAACTGTGTAAATAGATAGGCTGTGCAAAATAAAAAATGTTTCGAATATAGTTAGCCAAAAAAGTAATGTATAAAGGCTGGAGTGACTGGATGTCTAATATAATAGCCAGAACACTACTTCCTGCTTTTCAGCTGTATAACTCTGAACTAGTCAGCGACTTGAAGGGGGCCCGCATGGTACATATCTGTTCAGTGTGTTTGCAATTGATTCTCAGCATAAAGCTCAGAATCAAAAGCAACAGATATGACCCATGTGCCCCCCCTTAAGTCTTTGATTGGTTACTGCCTGGTAACCAGTCAGTGTAAACCAAGAGAGCTGAAAAGCAGGAAGTAGTGTTCTGTCTATTATGTTAGACATCCAGTCACTCCAGCCTTTATACATTACATTTTTGCCTAACTATATTAGAAACATTTTTTATTTTGCACAGCCTCTTTACCCAGTTTTTATTTTTACACTGAACAATTCCTTTAAGAGTAACCAAAACACAAAATAGAGAATCCTTTGCAAAAGATCTGGCCAAATACCGAACCAAATCCTAATTTGCATATGCAAATTAGGTGTGGGAAGGGGAAAAATTTTTTACTCCCTTGTTTTGTGACAAAAAGGCACACGATTTTCCTCCTTCCTGCACATGCAAATTGCATCCCTAAATAAAATGCAATACTCTTAGTGATAAATGTGTGTCTTGCTGCCACTAGCATTAGTTTGTACTGCAATGTCTTGGCACGAATAGTAAGTGCAGTAGATTGTAGAACAGTTGGGCCTCTATTGATAACTTCCCTTTCTGCTCTACTTGCTTGCCAATGGGCACATTCCATGAATTCCTATCAACAAATCTTAATGGCAAGCATTTTAGCGCTACAAATTCATGACAAATGTCTTTCAAACCTTCCAGTCATCAGCCATCTTTATACAGTTCTTGAGCTTAGAGAATGCGTAATAAATTTCAATAGGAAAATATATCCTATAAATTAAGTTGACTTTCATTCATACTGAATTTATCCAGCCTAAAAGACCTTTTCTGCACATTATTAATCTACAGGATCTGTCATGACGCTTGCCCTGGCATAGTAAAATTTCTTCCATATACCCCCAATGCATTCTGTTATTATATTATGCACAATGATATTATGGATCAACTGTACAACATCCTCTGAACAAAGACCTGCTGAGTCATATCAGCAACCATATTTTACAAGACAAGAAATACATAACATTTAATTGTTTCCAAAGTCCATGCCTGGTCACAGAAATGTCCTTTCAAATCTCTTGGCAGTGTATAAATAAAACAGTATCTTTACTTTTTTCTCATGAGCACACAAATATATTTTATATGTATATTATAAAAATACAAAATGTTTTAAAACCAATATATGTTTCATAACGTTTATAAATCCATTTTTTCAACAAACATTAACAACCGAATCCCTACCAGGAACAGCTTCGATATTTATATATTTATTTTATCTCAATTACCAAAAAGGCCCAAAAGATTAAGCATTTATGAGGGATTACCACTTGCCTGAAGCAAAATCAAGGCACAAGGCCAAAAACCAACTGCTTTAAATAAGCTAAGAGAAGGCACATGTAGTAGCGTACAAAAATAAACCCAAGGAAATGTATATTTTAACTTTTTGAGAAATTCACTTCTGTCTTGTCTTTAATGTCCTGAGGGCTTTAAGGAGTAGGAGGAGGGGGTCCATATACAGTATGTATGTTTGTGTGTCAGTTGCTCTCTCCACATTTCTTACGCAGGCAATAAGAGGTTATCTCAACTTTTCAAATATGTTTCAGAA
This sequence comes from Xenopus laevis, assembly GCF_017654675.1. Classification (NCBI taxonomy): domain Eukaryota; kingdom Metazoa; phylum Chordata; class Amphibia; order Anura; family Pipidae; genus Xenopus; species Xenopus laevis. The sequence goes on along the minus strand of NC_054381.1, from coordinate 26,431,710 downwards.
ATCTGAAGATTTATCACCAGTAATTCATATTAGTGGCTTTCCTTTGATTTGATGATTTTCAAGAGAAGAAAAAAATCTTAACTTGTAGGATTTGTGTAAAATGAATGTTATTAACATTTAGATAATAGAATAACTATCAACCTCATTTATCTTGTCTGGTTAGAAAAATAAAAATAAATATTTTGTTAGCTAACTAGGAATAAGTGTGGAAAGCTACCAGATTACGGGACATATTCTGTTTTTTTAAGAATTATTTTTGTTAAATATAAGACAGGTAGTAAGCTTCAGATATATCAAAGTAGCAAGGAAGACTGAAATTCATCCAATAGAACCACAAAGAGTTGTACAGTAATTTGTATTCTGAATGTTTTTGGGGTTTAAGTGACATATTTTTTTCTACTCTAATATCTATATCAAAGTAGCAAGGAAGACTGAAATTCATCCAATAGAACCACAAAGAGTTGTACAGTAATTTGTATTCTGAATGTTTTTGGGGTTTAAGTGACATATTTTTTTCTACTCTAATATCTAATGGACAGATAATAAATTGTTATAAAAACAAGAAATAAGTGTGAAATGAAATGAGAAATTATGTAGTGCTGGGAAGCTTTAAAAAAAAAATTTGTATTTTGCTATTCTCGGTCAACTGTATATTTCTTACAAATTAGCTTCTAACATGTTGAACAGAGAAGATACACATGAGATACAAGACTACATATAATTTTAAACACTGAGCTTCAGTCTCTGTACTGAGAGAGAGAGAGAGAGAGAGAGAGAGAGAGAGAGAGAGAGAGAGAGAGAGAGAGAGAGAGAGAGAGAGAGAGAGAGAGAGAGAGAGAGAGAGAGAGAGAGATATTTGTAGCAAAATGTAAATATATTCTTCTCACTAAGGATTTTTTTTTATTTATGAACGGTTGAGTTGTGTTTTTCCTGAAAAATGTGAGTTTTCAAGGGTAGTTTTAGTAAATCACGTTATTCGTGTTAAAAAAAAACACTAAAATTTTTCAAGATTTTTTATACTCTGAAGCTGGAAATAACTAGAATCCTGAAAATATTCCAGCTAGAGCCTGTCGAGGTCATGTACAAGTCAGTGGCAGATGTCCTTTGAACCACTTGAAGTTGTTTGTAGCTTTCATGATGTTTGGGTTTTCTTTTCAGTAGTTTTTGCTCAAAAACTTGGTAAATTTGAGCGATTCAAGATTTTTCACTGATAACTATCAATTTGAGTATTCAAGTTTTTGAATTGCACTGATTTGAGTTTTTTTACATTCAAATTTTATCATAAATAAGCCAACATTCGAGTTGTGAGTTTATTCGAGGTATAAAGCTCAAACTTTGATAAATAACCTAAATGTCATATGAAGAATCAAATTCTGTATTGGATAACGTGCATACATACGTGAAAAGATTAATAAAATATCTGATTTCACAAATTACATTCTGCTTGTGTTATGTTTTATCTGGATACCCTGATTTATCAGAATTGTAAAGACCAGAATAAACAAGCTTTGGAAAAGTGAACAATTATGATCCAATCATGAAAAATTTAGATAAAGATCAAATAAACCAAACTTATGTGACTAACAGTGATTTCAAATTAAAAAAACAAATAAGAATTTCATATTTGGATAAAAAAATTGTTGAAAAGCTTCTCCAAATACACACGACACAGAAAAATGATTGATAAATAAAACATACCGCTGTCTCCTTTCTTCATCCTTTAATACTTCGTAGATGGCAACCAACTAAAACAAAATCATTTGGTTAGTGAGTTACAAAATGTTTTTTGCCACAGCTTTAAAGACAGCAAAATCTTAAATGCTTCCTGAAAGCTTGCGTGCTATCCTGGCATTAAAAATTTAATCTAGTCGGAAGTGACTTCAAGCAGAGCTTCCAAGTAATCAAATGTAAAGCTTTAACCCCAAAGGATTGTGAATATCCACATCAATCTGTGAAGCAGATTCCCATATAAACTCTGGGCTCACACAGTGAGGGGGGAAAAATTTAGAACATCTCAAAGAAGCAGATTTTTTCTCGCTGTTGTTTAACGATCACATACTTGTCTGAACTGAGTTTCTGCGTTTTCCTCCTTGTTCTTGTCGGGGTGCAACGTTAAAGACAGTTTGCGATAGGCTTTCCTAATGTCAGCAGATGAAGCATCCTGCAAACAAGAAGAGGAGGGAGGGATATGAGCAAAGCACAGAGCAAACTTTGTAAGAAAGCAGAAATTCCCAGAGCCTCATTAAGATGTAGAGATAGCCAACCAACTATAGGACCTAAGGCAATGTAATTTGAGCCATCAGTGAACAAGCTAGACTGACCCACATGAATGAACAATTATTCAGCTTAATTTTACTTTCTTCCTAACTTCACTATACATGCAATGTCTCCACCCACTGCACAGCCATTACTTTCTATAAGTTTCAAAATGTTTGCTGCTAAGCTCCTCTATGATTTATGGAAATAAGAAATGAAAAGCAGAAAGGAATTTTATTTAATTAAATAAAACTAATTTGAATCTTATCTTTACAAATCTGTTACAGGCTGTGTGATTTTTGCCCCCTTTAAGCCAAAGGTAATTTTAGTTGTTATACTTGCAGCACATCATCAAAATATTGATTCTCAGTATATAAACTGACCAAGTGAAGTCCAGGGAGCCACTGAACAAAGCCCTTATGCTTTTCATTATACAGTGTAATTATTATTATTTGCATCAATATTGAATTGTATAGTATATTTTAATAGGTTCTGGCACAAGAACACAAGTACCACCATTTTTGAGGTGATTCCGTGTCATTTAAAAATTAAATTAGGCGCAAGGAAGAAAAAACATCTCTGATTTTCCACTTAACATAGAGTGGAATAGACAATGCAAAAAGATGAATATAGTATAAGTCTGGATTATACATTGTGAAGCTCATGAGCTCTGAAAGGCCCCAAGTTTCGGCATGGCAAAAAATGAAATATTTTGGACAACACAATAAAATTGTGAAATCAGAATAGATTCAAAGCAATCATAAAAACAAAATCTCAATCTGCAAAATATGCATCTTCAGGCAACAATGAGAAATCAGTAAAGAAACGTTTAAACCCATTAAACGCCAGCAAAGTCTTTCAACACCATGCTTATTATGATTCTATGATAAAAAAGGAAAAGGCAGAATCTTAAGCACTATATGGCTGAGAGAGCTTCATATACATCATAATGAATGGAGAAGGCTGCTCGTTGAATTACCAGCATGATTATCCCAATCACAAAAGTTGGGGAAGACGGCAGTGGTTCATGATAACAAGTGATTTAAACAAAGCTTTAGACATAAAAGGGGAATAAATAAATAAAGAGAAAGGTGCATTGGTTGAACATGACGACAAAGGTCTCGTTGTACAAAGAGATTCTGCCCCATGATAAAGGGTTACTAAGCAACGAAGGCAACATATATGGACTGTAACAAAAACACTGGCAAACAAGAAGCTCGCTGCAAGAAGCAGAATGACTGTAGAGGGCCTCATATCAAATGAACCCCCGATATTTTTGTGATCTTTCAAAGGACTGCAATTCCAGATTCTGCTACGCGTTTAGCAAAACGAACAATTCTGATCACAAAAACATTGCTGCAAAAGTAAAACGCACAGCCTTTTCTACATGAAAATTAACAGGTATATGTCCATTTTGACTCCTTAAATGCTGGAAAGTGTGTGTGTTTTGGAGGGGGTTTACAGCCCCTGGTATGCTTTCAGCCTGTATGTCAACATTGAGAATGTCTATTCACTAGGCGGATAATGATTTCTGCAGCCGAGAGTGCATCTACCTTTCAAATGGAAGCTCTTTAACCCACTGAGTGCCAGAGGGATGCGACATCCTTTCAGATGAAGGTCAGGAGGTATCTCAGATTACATGGTCAAGTCTGATATACGCAGATTTCCCCAATGGAAAATGCAACTTTAGAAGAAAACCATTTTCTATTTTACTAATCTTCAAACCATCAGCTGAGCATCATTTTTGCCATTTTCTAAATCAATATATTTCCCTCCTGTTTACAATGCACATTTCTATTAAAGGGAAGTTTATAGTGTTATTAGCTTTTTGTACGGTGCAAACACAAGTAAAAAATTGTGTAAAAAAATCTTGGAATTTAAATTGTATGTGTTCCTTTCTTTTCTTTCTTTCTCTGGTTAAGACTTTAAACTTAAAATGTAGAATTGCAAAATAAACATTAAATACATAAAAAACAAAAACTTTTTTAAATTGTCAACAGCTGTCCTGAGATTTTTTTCATCATGCATTCAAAATGGCTATTAAAGGACAAGGCAAACAGTCTTCACCATGTGGTTGAGACCCCTTTCCTCTTCCTAATCGCTAACTTCTTTGCGATATATATGGAAAACTGACTGCGTTCCGTTTAGAAGTGGATATCTCCCCTTTTGCACTTGTATCCACCATATTTTCCTTCTTTTCAAATATGCTATATCTGTGCATGCCTGAATTTAGTCTTGGAGAGGAAATGCACAATTTCCCCAGTACTTGCAGTGGCATGATTGAAGTCTTGGTCTTAGGTAGAGATAATGAGTTATGGGTACTTTGTCTTCTAGTACCTACCAATATTTTGAATTGGATAGCAGTGCTGCAAGAAAACCTGACCATGTTCAGGAGACTCTATAGCGCATCTGGATTGAGTAGGCTCATCTCAATCGTGAACATGGTTGCCTCGTTTTTTATCTATAAAACACAGACAATATTAGTGATTATGTAAAACACACAAATGTGTTGTAATACAATCTAAGGTATAGAGATGAATTTTAGACACAAATTGGAGCAAGCTACCACAAATAATCAGCCCATGGTACATGTACTGAGCAAAATAAGATCAATATAGTGTTTGAATACTTTGAATTAAAATTGAAGAATCTACAGGCATCTCTTGTCACAATCACTATCAGAGCCCATGAGTCAATCGCCCTGTTTTAGGTTTAGTATAAGACGTTGTCTTATTCTTCGACCATGTGCTCTGACATTAAAGTCAAACGTCAAGTTACTCACTACACTAAAATAGCTCAGCATAGACTTCCCAGAAGATGAATGAGACTAGTTACAAGGTGAAGTTATTCCCACCAAAGACAGAAAAAGAATTTGCATGTGTGTGTATATTTGTTAGTGGACTAAACCACTTTCTCAAAAAGAGCTTTTGAGAAAGTGGCTTAGTCCACGAAACGCGTCAAGCGTGCTTTGGGATACATGTCCTGCTCAACCTTTTAATGAAGAATCAATAAGATACAGATTTTACCGACTGCTGGTGCTCCGTGTCTAATAATTCTACTTGGAGGTTGTACGTATCGGGAACGTTTTCCGCGTGGCAGTACAGCAGGAGGATAATCCATAAGGTCTGTGAGTGCTCCCTGTGTTTCCCTTTCTCCCTGTTTATATTTGTTGCCATAAAGTAGAACTCAACAACACATGAAATTTTTCCTACAAAGCCTAGCAGTTTTTTTATTCATTTTGTTCTTCTTGCATCCATGCAACGGAATGTATTTTCTGGTAAGGAGGTCTGGACCAGAGACTGATGTGGGTGGGAAACATTAATTTATTTCTAAACAAATTTACAAATAGTATGATAAGGGAAGTTTGAATCAAAATAGGTATGTCTTTTTAAAAACTTTGATGGCAGAAAAAAATCATAATACCCACCCCTGCTTTCATGCCTGACAATTAATGCTGAGAAAATTATTGAATTGTGACAAATAAAACTAGATGGTATATAGAAGCAAATATATGTAATTATTATTCCTATTACAGTAAAAACCTAATTTTAAGTTTCCCGGGGGCGGGAAAGACACCACTTGCCTGTATGGGACTGTAAAAAAAATCTGGGAAAACATAAAATCAGGGTTCTACTGTATTTTGTTATGTGATGAATAGTGGATAGAACAAGGACTTAGTCAAATATTTACCAAAAATGTAATTCTACTTTAAAAATAGCAGTTTATTTTTTTTCTGGCTGCTTCAACATTTTTGCACTATTTATAATTCTGACAAATTGGAGCTAAATTCAACATGTGAGATCATTATTCATACATGTGGCACTTCACTAGTCCCTGGGGGTGGGAGGAGAACAACGCTCATTTTTATTTTTGTTGCTCCTCAGCAATAAAATATTTAAAAAGAACTAGACTAGAATTTGTATATTAAGGAGCAAAGTAGATTTATATAAGCAATATTCTGCTTAATAAACATGCCCTATGACTATATACCTTGGGTTGCCTCTTTCCTTTCATACCAAGTACATAGATTGGACTTGGAAACTTTCCGGTGTTTAGCATCTATTTATTCTGACTATATATATAATATATATATGTTATCCAGAAAGCTCCCTTACATTCATCTTGATAAAGTGTTTGAAAGGTTTAGACATGATTACCTTTTACTCTTTAATAAACTTGTACTTGAGCCTAACTAACATATCCTTATTGAGACATTTTGTGTAAAAAGAATGTACCAATGCATTATACTCACTGTGCATCTGGCAGGGACCGTTACACATTTGAAACACAGACAGGGACCAGAGAACATCTATATGGAGCTCCAATAATTTATTTTTAAAGATAATATTAATTTTTAGCACCATGTAAAAGCAACACCATATATTACTCATAATTGCCTACAAAATTATGTTTTTTTCATTTATCCTATAGGTCTCCTTTAAATGTTTTTTTAGTAGTCCTAAAGAATGGTGAACCAAATTACAAATAGATCCCTTATCTGGACCCCAGGTTCCAAAGAAATCTGGATAGCAGGTCCCATAGCTGTATATGGATTTCATTCTTCATTAATAAAACACATGGAAGAAAACATATATACATGCAATTATTGCTGCATTATCCTTTAAAAATCTTCTGGGCATAGATCTGGAACTACCGGAGATTTTTAATAAAAAAAAATAGGAAGAACATCAAAGATGGTGGAAATGAACCAATATGAATAGGACATCTGATCACAGTAATGAGAGACAATCTTCAGACAATGTTATAGTATGGTAGATAATATACAGCACTGAACAGAAGGCTCTTAGGCAGCTGGGTTCTAGAACACATCAAGAATTCCTTATATACACAAGTATGTGTGTATGCATCTGTGTACAGGGTAGCTGTCTAGCAGGTCGAATAATGTAGGCTTTAATTTGGCAATTGCCAATAAAATGTGTAGATAAGGCTCTTATGCAGTCTTCTTATAGCAAGCATGATCGCTGGGCTATATAGGATTCAAAGAAACAAATATTACAGTGTCAAGGCTGGAACTTCCCAGACTGTATGGCTAGCCTTTTCCTAATGCAGTGGATGCTGGTTGAACTAGAAGGTAATTAGAGTGAACATTAGTTTTTTCAAGTGTGCTTTGGATATTTGCAGAACTATGGTGAGAGAGAATGCCTAGAGAGAGTTTCTTTGGAAGTGGCAGTATTCTATATCTCTATTTTTCTATTCAGGTAGTAAAACATTATTACGTTGTTCTAACACCAAATTTAGCATTTTCCCCAGAAATCCAGCATAACAGTGAGCACACAAAACATAGCAGCTTTGTGTATAATTTACCAATGCAGGAACAAATAAGCGTCCACAATGGTAAATAATGTGGACATTCTCTTTTTGATTTTAATTCAATGTGCACTGAATTAGATCTGGGACTTGGATTTTCCTTGCTCTCCAGAGAATCTGTGCACTGCCTACCATGAACAACATGGTCTCATAATTCACCACTTCAAAGTGGAACCAGGTGAAAAAGGGGATGGATGAATGAATGTAAACCTTCGAGGGATGGGGATGGTCCCTGCGAGCCAGACTACCATGTTTGCTCTTAGTGTAAAGGATTATGTCTGTGCAAAGAAATTCATGTTTTCTTTAGCAATTTAAATGTTATTACACCTTTTTTACATAAGCCCAACTGAATAAGCTCATGTCAAAAATGTTGTATTTTTTCCCAGTTAAAAGCTCTTTTTTAAAACTAGGAAATAAATAAATCTACAAGAGTATCATCGGGTTGCTTTATATGAGATTATTATTATTATTATTGGCCAGCCATCTAAATAACGAAGCTGACAATTGTTTAAAACTGAAAAGCTATCTCAAATTATGGCTTTCCCTGACTTACAGTAGGAGGGATAAAAATGGCACCAGCATAAACTGTAAAACAAGATTAAAAACAAATATAATTAAATATATTTGGTGTCACATTTACCTCCTATATACATTAGAATTGTTTTGTAATCAATATATTTGATGAATTACCTTCTATTGTACATCACTGCAGAATGTGTTGGCGCTCTATAAACATGTGCTTATAATAATAATAAAAATAATAATAAAAGGAGATTTACTATCCTTATTAACTTATTACCCTTCCCCAAGTGCCCATGACAATTTAGTTAATAGCATCACAGAAGAATTATAGAAGCAACTTCTATTTAATCGAATCTATAACAGATTTAACATAAGAGTATCTTTAAATCTGGCACTTACCAAAAATTTCTTGGCATTAAGTTGACAAGACAACCCATTTTTGAGTGCATAACATATCAAGATAAATATTGGATGCATGGGAACATTTTTAAGTAATGCAGGTGTCACGGAACTGTTATCTGGTTACCTTCCTATTGTTCTGCTGATGGACTGCTAGGGAGGAAAGAGAGGAGGGTGATATTGCTCCAACTTGCATTGCAGCAGTAAAGGGTGACTAAGGGCATCTGGGAAACATACATGTCTCACCCCATGTCATTTCAAAATTAAATACAAAAAAAAATGTGTTTGCACTTTTGAAAAACAGATTTCAATGCAGGAGTCTGCTGAAGCAGCACTATTAATGGATGCGTTTTGTAAAAACATGTTTTCCTGTGACAGAATCCCTTTAAACTGGGTAGTTTTTGGTTGGCAGTATATATAGGGAGGATATTAACAAGGTGGAAATAGTGTGATTTGTGCAACAAAACTGTTAAAAATAAACATACAATAGGTTACAAAGACTATCAACACTGGATTTGTTCTATGGAAAAGAGGTACTTACAAGGGGACAAGATTACTCTTTAAAGGAGAACTAAACCCTAACAATTAATGTGGCTAAAAATGCCATATTTTATATACTGAATTTATTGCACCAGCCTAAAGTTTCAGCTTGGAAAGTGTCTGTGACACTCACATGCTCAGTGGGCTCTGAGCAGCTGTTGAGAAGCTAAGCTTAGGGGTCGTCACTAATTATCCAGCAGAAAATGAGGTTTGTCTGTAATATAAGCTGATGCTACAGGGCTGATTATTAAATTCTGATGCTAATTGCACTGGTTTCTGTGCTGCCATGTAGTAATTATCTGTATTACTTATCAGCCATTTCTATTCTTTGTGTACTGTATATTGTGAGTGGGTCCCTAAGCTCAGTAAGTGACAGCAGCAGAGAGAATGTGCAGTGAATCAATAGAAAAGTAGATGGGGAACTACTAGGGCATCTTTAGCGACTCAGATCTTTACTGCTAAAGGGCTGTTGCCTTGGGCTTGTAAAGAAGCCAAAAACATGTATATGTACAATATTTTAGCTACTTCAATTAAGCTTTAGTTCTCCTTTAAAAATACATTAGATAGAGGGATCAAAAATTAACAAAGGAATGGAGGAAAGTCATTTTCATGTGAAACAAAACAAAAGAGTTTTCACTGTGAAAACAGTAAGGTTGTGTAATGCTGTTCCTGGTGATTGCAGAAACATTTAATGCTTTGAAGAGGAACTTAGATGTCCTCTTGGACAGGCAAAATATCAGTGGCTACACATTATTATCATCACCCTTTATCTACGTGTTCAAAAAAAAAAAAAGTTGGCCTAATTTGAATCAGGGACCACGAGAGGCTTTAAAAAGTGTCACATCATCCTTACACAAAAAGATAATAAACAGAATTCTTAGCATTGATGAAGCACCAGGCTTACTAAAACTATTCTGCAGTACAGGTATAGGATCCCTTATCTGGAAACCCGATATCCAGAAAGCTCCAAATTACGGAATGGCTGTCTCCCATAGACTCCATTTTATCCAAATAATCCAAATTTTTAAAAATGATTTCCTTTCCTTTCTCTGTAATAATAAAACAGTAACTTGTACTTGATCCCAACTAAGATATAATTAATCCTTATTGGAAGCAAAACCAGCCTATTGGGTTTATTTAATGTTTACATGAAATTCTAGTAGACTTAAGGCATGAAGACCCAAATTACGGAAAGATCCATTATCCAGAAAACCCCAGGTCCCGAGCATTCTGGATAACAGGTCCCATACCTGTATATTATTTTTTCAAAAATGATAAAAATGAACAGTTAAGAAGCAAATAAATAAATTAGTACATGTAATCATAATAAGAACCTATCCTTGTCCTTTTTACAAGTACTTCAAGCTGTTTATGTGCCACCTGCAAAAATGCAGCAAGAGAGGTATAAAAGGTTGCTTTCCACTGGATGGTCAGAACAGTTTGGATCACTTCTGAAAACACAAAAGGTGCAATAATGTGGAGCAAAAAGACCCACCGTATTCCAGCAACTATAGCTATCTTTTTGCTCTTTACGGTTTGCAATTACCGTAAGTGACAATTTATTATAAAAAATTGGCCTCTGGTTATTTACAAGCAAGAGCATGGGATGGCACAAGCTCATTTATGTGATATGAGGTACAGCCTGCTTTTTAAACATTACACTGAATTAACATACGCAAACTGTTGATTAAAAAAAACGGTGGGGCAAATGTTTGGTGTAGCCAAGAGATGTGAGAGGCCAGCAAGCCTACCCCATGGGCATTATAGAGTTAAGCAGATGAGAAGAATCGGGCCTTCCTGCTTGCACACACAATGTATGGATTCTTATGGATTCATTATGCAGCCCCTATATCAGTGTGGCAGATGCTGCTATACACATGGGAAAAAAAAGTGATTTTTCATGCCTGATGAATTTTCCTTTCAGCTCATCTGTAAAAAATGCCAAAATGCCTAAAAGGAAACTCAGTCTGCAAGAGCCGAGTGCGGTGTAAAGAGCGTTCCCAGTGATCTCGAACTGACTCCTAAAATTGCTCAATACAATTGCATTATCCAGGGCAAAAAGCTTTGCACACGGGCCTTTCTGCGTCTAATCCTGCTATTTAAAGTGAAAGGGACATTTCTTTTCTCCCTTGGAGACCGTCACTAATTGTTTCCACAAATACCTGTTATTTAATATCCTCGTGTAGAAATCTAACCTCCACTATAGTAACAACGGAATTTTGTGAGGGCAGGGCTGTCCTGGCCTATTTAACCCTTTCAGTATTAGGGTCGCTAGTTGAGTGCACAACTTTTTAACATCTGCACGAATCTGAAAATGTGGCAATCTTCAACTGCAAACTCCATGCCATGCCAACTAAAGTTAATGTAAAGGGTAGAGAAAAATTCTCTCTTATTTTTGTGTATAATTTATAAGTTACATTGTACAAGTATGGGATCCATTATCCAGAAAGCTCAGAATTATGGGAAGACCATCTCCTATAGGCTTCATTTTAATCAAATCAGATTTTTAAAACCGTTTTTTTTCTGTAATAATAAAAATATGCCATGTACTTAACCTAACAAAGATATCATTATTCCTTGTTATCAGTATACAAATCCTATTGAGCTTATTGTGATTAAATTAATTTTAAAAGGAGATCCAAATTACTGAAAAATCCCTTATCCGGGAAACCCCTGGTCCTGAGCATTCTAGATAACAGCTCCCATACTTGTATATACAGTCATAATCATTTACCCTGCTATTCTGGGTAACATGACAGCCAAACAAACAAAGGGATCTTTAACCAAAAGCATTTTATTATTGATAGAAAATGTAATTCTAAACAAAATTTCTAGGATACATTAAACATTTTCAAAAGAAAAAAATTTTTTTTTTAGTACTTTTGAAAGCAGTGTTTATTCTTTTTGTTCCCCAAAGTCACTCTTAGTTCTGACTATTGAAACAATGTAGCAAAAGTCAGTGCACAGAATTAATTGTTTAGCCGCATGATTATTATAACTCACAAGGGTTTTGCGATACTGATCTTGATTTAAGTCTAAAGAATTTTTTTTTTTTCGATCTGGCACAAGGCAAAAAGACCTAAGCAAACTCCCACTGAAGAACTGTGTATAGAAATCTCCTACCATTATTAACATTGCACCATTAATATGTAAAAGGTATATTTACCAGAAAGGCGACAATGTACTACAATGTTCTTGCAAAACCCTGTGCAACAAACTTATTTTTAAACATTGCATGTATTTTTTTTTGGGGAAGTATTGTAAAAAACGACATATTTGAGTACATAAACTACTTTCAACAAATAGTTGAATTTTTAATTGGCCATCACTACTAACATTTTTATAGAAATGTAAAAGTCTGTTGCCAGTACATCAAATAGAGACAAGAAGAAATGCCGGTATAGTACATCCTGAACTGCCCTACACACAATTATCTTTCCACATACTGTTATTTATCCTTTATTTATACAGCTTCAATTTATCTTCCAGCTGCCCCCATTTTCTTTGCAGGAAAGTCTGTGGTCTCAGGAAAGGGAAGTGGTCTGTCAACAAGGGGGCACAACTAAAGTGGATTAGAGTGCAGAGTCTCATTGATCCCTGCTGCTGAGTCTAATAGAGAAAAGTTACGTATTATGCTCCTGGCAGCAAATATGGACAAAATATGCAGATCATCATATGACGGAGTGCTTTCTAAAGCTCTCCTAGCCATGCTGAATTCACTGTTAAATACCAGTTTTCATGGTGTGTGAAGCTTACAGAAAGGGCAAGGCATCTTCTCACTCGTGTGTAGTACAAGGGCAGCATCTCACATAGCAACACATGGCATGAAGGATTAGCAGCACCAGGCAGGGGATATTTCTTGCAAATCAGGTCTAATTCAATTTTATATTGAAAGCACTGCGTAATTTGCTGGCATCAATATATATATATATATATATATTATAAAATAATATAAAATATATCATGTAAAGCAAGACACTCACAGGACTTTAAAATATTGTGGAAAAGATAACGTTTATTTAATTTTCCAACATTTTGGTCTTCCTTGAGACCTTTGTCTCAAGGATGACCGAAACGTTGAAATAATAATAAACGCTCTCACCATATTTTAAAGTCCTGTGAGTGCCTTGCTTGTTTTCTCCAGTAAGTGAGTGCAGCTATTTTTCCTTTATGCCTATGCTCCCCATGAAATAAATAAATATATATATATATATATATATATATATATATATATATATATATATATATAAATATAGTCTATCACAAAGTTGGCACTCTCGACAAATGGTTTCAAATGCCTGGGTGCAATATCAAAAAATACATGAAATTTCTAATGTGCAAGTAAGAACCGCACTCACAGGTCTTAAAAATAAATAAAAGTTTTTATTGCAAAAGGCTAACGTTTCGGCCTCCTCCGAGGCCTTTTTCAAAGTATATATATATATATATATATATATATATATATATATATATATATATATATATATATATATATATATATAAAATCAAACAAAACAAAAACTGTAAGTTACCATTTAAAATAGTTGCAATCCTTTTCAGAAGAAAATATTTTCTTGAAAAAGTGCCAATTCCCAGCAGAAACTAAACTTAAGCAACTGCACAACCAATTTAAAAGTATTTCAAATAGAAGGCACAAAATAGAACAGTTTGACAACAGTTGGGGTAGGATGGGATATTCAGAAAAAAGGTCATGGAAGATAGCATTTCTGACTGTGAATTGCTGCAGACACAAGCGTGGGTTCTAGCAAAGTCACTCACACCTGCTGACCTGAAGAATACATGCAACAATATTGTCAGACAATTTGCCCATTATCAACCTCATTGTCCAACAAACTTTGGAGATATGGCCCCTGAAGAGGCATTTCCCACAGAATTGCTACAATTCCATGGGATCACAAACGGCCTACTTCATCTGTGCACACATTCAGCATCAGCAGATCAGGAAATGCCAGGAGCTACAGCTCTGCTGATGCCTCCTATCTAAACATTAACAGATTATGAAATTACTTTTTGTTTATGAAATACTTTTTGTTTTGACTCATTAAAACCCATCAAGTGGAGCTATTCTTGTAGAGGCCCCAAGAGATCAATGCTAGTCCATATTTACTGATGGTGGCACAACCCTCACAGCATCCTGGATAGGTCAAAACTGGCAGGTGAAAAGAGCCTTCTGCGAAGCCTTGAACCAAGATAAATATAAGGAGTGAAAATTCTAGGTTTTATCACCTTATAAAACCCTGGCCAGTAATCATCCACCAAAATGCTTCAGTAAAGCTGACTGAGAGCAGTGTCCCACAGGGAGATTTGTCGCCTGCGATACTGTGGTCAACAAATAGCCCAAAAATGCTTCTCCATCTAGGAAAACACACACACATTTGTGTAGTTCAGTTCTGGTCAGCTCTTGGTAGAGGAACATCACAAGACTTTACTCTTCTTACGAACTTCATTTCCTTTTGACTGTAGCCAGCTGGAAAAGTGAAGAGCAGGTGCTCTACTGTATTAGTAGCGTAAAACCTGCTGATATTAATGTGCATTTCAAAAGTGTGCCCTGAGCAATTTTAAATTCATTTGCTTCAAGGGTTTACCTTTTCTTTAAGAAATGTTTGCTCAAATATGCAAAATGTTCCTGCTGAACTACCCATTAACTAAACAAGTGTCAAGAAAAATCACACTGCAATTCTATAAAATGCATTCTGACTAAGTAAATTCTAAGTAAATTCCAATAATACAATGATCATTTAAGCCACAGTATATACAGTAAAGTAGTAGATGCAAACAGGCCTGGCATTTCAAGTACACTGAGGCCCAAATAATCCCCCACAAGCCCAATAAATAGTGACTGTTTATGGTATCTTACAGAAGCCCCTCTGTCATTTTCCAGAACCAACAGATTGTCAGTCAGGGCCTGGATGCAAATTATTTATAAATTGCAGGTTTAACAATCATTACCCAAATGCTCTTGCGTTGTCAGAACTTGCAACGCTCATTTCACGTCTCCAAAACATTGGCCAACGACTACTACCTCTAGCTTGTCTGGGTGCCGTTTGGCCACACCTAAGTGCCTGGCTTTCCCCATTCATCTAACTGCCATATAATACCATACAAACTGGATTAATGCTGTGGTTAATTTATTTTATTATTATTATTATTATAAAAAATGTACCATTTCTGTCTAAAGGGCAACATCATCTTTATGTAAACAGTAAAGGGGAAGGCTGTGAAGTTGAAAAAACCATAAGAAAGTGGGGATAAAGGTCGATACTGTTTTGGATCCACATTTTCAGAAATAAATAATGCCTCTTAAAGGAACTAGGTTTTAAAGCAGTTAGAAATGCGTGTCTGCAAGAAGAACATCTCTGTGAGGTTATGGGTGCATATTGACATGAAGAACCCTGTGATGTCTGAAATGCATTTCTACTTGTTAAAAGACCCAGATCTTAAAAGCTTGTAGATGCCTAAAGTATGTTGTTCCTATGGAAAGGTATAATTCAGGATCTGCTTTACTGACTTCCTTTCACAGTGAGCATGACATAAGAGATTTATTCTCCTAATAGTGTGAATATCAGAGTCTGCGGCTTTAAAAACAGGTTCATGGTTCCATTTTCATTGTAAGAATATAAAGAATAGCTTGCGCTCTAAACCCCTGTCTTGTTACCTTGCTTACAACAATTTCATTATCAGTTTTTTAAAATTGAATTATACTCAAAGGCAATAAACGTTGGCGTCAGCCAGGTGACATTTTCAGTGGAATACATATAGGTCATTTTTGCCATTATTTTCTGCTTGTTTACATTGCATATTTTATTAAATCCCTAACATTGTTTTCAGGTAAGTATTCTATCAAGTCACTTCTCTTCAGTATAGTTATCAAAGACCTTTCTAGAGAGGTACACAGGTATGGGACCTGCTGTCCAGAATGCTTTGGACATGGGGTTTTCCAGATAATGTCTCTTTCGTTAATTTAGATCTTCATACCTTAAGTCTACTAGAAAATCATGTAAACATTAAAAAATCCAATAGCCTGGTTTTGCTTCCAATAAGGATTAATTATTTCTTAGTTTGGATCCAGTACAAGGTACTGTTTAAAAAATTTGGATTATATGGATAACATGGAGTTTATGGGAGATGGCTTCTCTGTAATTTAGAGCTTTCTGAATAACAGGTTTCCAGATAACAGATCCCATACCTGTATTAAAAAAAAATTGTTAAAGGGCAAAGTGTTTTCACATCCTCAAATTGTTGTGATCCAATTAAATAGTGTTTGCTAGTTTGAATATGTCAAAAAAAATGCAATGCTGCTTCTTTATTTGAGCACATCCTCTTAAGCCTACTGTGCAGCCGAATGCTAAGGATTTCACTATATACCGGTAGGTGTCTATAATTACTAAGAAGAATGTACAACATCACCTCTGTCAAGGTAGGAGTGGGAAAAAATGGCGGGGGTTATTTATTAAGAATTAAGTTGTTTTCCCACTTTTTTTTGTCAAAATTCCCATTTTCGGGATAAAAAAAAAATTTAATTTTTCGAGATTTATTATACCCCGACCATGGAAATAACTCGAATTCAAAAATAAACCATCTAAAACCTGTCAAGGTCATGTAGGAGTCAACGGCAGAGGTCCCTTGAACCATTTGAAGATGTTAACAGCCTGCATGATGTTTCGAGTGGGTTTTGCATGACAATTCGATCAATTCGATTAATTTAATAAATTATTTTTTTTCCAACCAAAAACTTGAACAATTAAAGTTTTCAGGTTGTTAACCCCAATCTCTTTAATTTTTTTTTTTTTTTTTAAATTAGAAACCATTCAAGTTGTGAGTTAATTTGGGTTCATTCGAGGTATACAAAACTCTAAACTTCGACCTTTGATAAATAACCCCCTAAATGTAGTATAGTTTCCTTTTGAAATTAATACTGAGTGAAGGGGACAACCCAAGCTATAATTATTAGACAGATATAGACAAATACTGTCCTGTTAAGGAAGAGCAGCAGGGGTTAATTTGCTGCACTTTTTCATGCTCCACGTTAGAACTTTAAAAAGAGGCAAGTACATAAATACACACCCAGGCCAACAAAGCAGTTTAGCCAACTCAAAAGGTAATGGCAAAACTGAAGTGGCAGCTTAGGAAATCTGAGTTTTCTTTTTATTTCCATCAGACCAGTGCAACGCTGTGAATGGCGACTGTCAGAAAATAGTATTTGCCGAGTACAGATGTGAAACACCCAGTGGTGATTGATGAAGAGGGTGCGTGGCTTGGCCGGCAAAGCAGTTCTCAAGAAATCCTCTGAAAAATCTATAACGAAGCAGTTGAATGTTTCAGACTAACACTCAGACTGATAGGACTAACTTACATCTATGGCTACAGGGACATTAACATAAAAATGTGTGCCCCTAAAAACCTTGTGGAATCTAAATGCTTCCTGCAAACATACACCATACAGGACTCTGCCATGCGTTTTCTGTTATTATCCTGTTCAACTGCAGGGCTAGGAGGTCATGCAGGAACATACGCTTTATGCCAAACACAATTAGAATTGTATAATATATTCTAAAAATGTAAAAGTTCCACATATTATGATAGAAGGCAGATACACTCTAATGTCACAGAGAAAGACATTTTTAGAGAGTCTAGTAGTGTGTATCAATTTCCTTCCTATCCTTTGTGACAATAACACATTTAACATATATTCAGTATTCTGGGAGATTACAATTCCAGGACTTTTTTGGTTTAAAAACGCAGTCTTTACTTACATATTTAAAGCGGTGTCTGCCCCAAAACTTTTTTTTAATTTCATTTATATATTAAATAAATTAGAGCATTATTTTCTGCAAGAGAAACAGGATCAACTTGTTTAAATATAATGTGGCCTTAAAGCTAAAGTCAAATGAGGAAATTTTACATTAACAATTAGTCACCTTCTACAGTTTGCTATGGGCCCTGACATTTAGGGGTTATTTATTAAAATCCGAATTATCTTGGAAAAAAAAAAATCACCACCAAACTCCCATGCCCAATTCTAGCTTGTTTATTAATGAAATAAAAACTCGATTTAATTGGATCATGGAAAATCTCTATAAAATATAGTGAAAACCTGAAACATTCAAATTTTTCAGTCCTGAATTGCTTGAATTTTGCGAGTTTTTGCCCAAAAACCATGAAAAAGTTGGATTTTTCTGCTAAACCCAGCACAGACCATGAAAACTTCAGATAGAGATAGGTGCCTCTCTCATTGACTTATATAGGAGCTCAACAGATCTGAGATGGCAAATTTTCGCAGCATCATGGTAAAATAAATCTTGGAAAAAAATTAGGTTTTTTTTTCCTCTAAAAAAGTTCTCTAGTGAAAAAAAACAACAAATTTTTCGAGATTTTAACATTTGGATTTTAATAACACTTTAAATGTGGCTGCCAGGAGCATCTTTCTGTTCTGCAGAAACACATGGCAACAGATGCATGAAATGACCAGGGAATTAAAAGGATTAAAAACTGGATAAGAACTATATAAGGCACTCTCAAGTAGAAACAAAACAAACCGACTATGTGAGCTATCTGGTTACTTTTCCCAATTAAAATAAGTGTGTGTGTTAGTGCATGTAAGAAAAAACTGGTTTTCCGTAAGAACATTGTTGTCATCTAGAAATCCTCAAGTGTAAAAGTCAAGAATGGGTCCTATGTAAAGGCTCCTTCTGATTGAAAAGCTATAGGTTGTAGAATTTTTTTTTTTATTTTGTACATTGATAATACATTTAAACAGCTACTTTTAATATTTGGAGCAGTCTGAAAGAAAGCATGCAACAACATAGCAAACTAATTGTATATGCTGTTCTAATATATACAGTAAAACCAACCAAGAATACATTTATGCTTTCATAAGAATTATTAAAATAATTAGGGCACTGAGGAATTTTTTTTTCAAACATATTTCAAAATGGTGATGGAGGGGCCAATTTATCAACTGACTGTAAATTTTACTGTCCCTTTTGCATTTAACAAAATTCATCATTTGGTTTCTGATTGAAAATAATTGAAACTGCTTAAAGCTGTCAAATTTATTGTGGCACAGGTATAGGTCTTGATAAAAGCGTCAATTTATTATACATTTTCCTAACAGTCAACAAAGGTTTGATAAATTGCAAACCAAACTCAATCACACTTTGATCCATAGTAAATATCATGCAATTAAAGATCCTATTTATGAAAGGGCAATAAAATCTTCCTAATACGAATACTAGCAAAAAGATGCCAAAGCATTGTTTGCTTAATATTTTGGCCAATTTTTTCCCCACAGTATGACAAACACAACCCAAGGAATCCAAATCAAAACAAAAAAAAAAATTAAAAAATTAAAAACATACTTAATATTAAAATAATTTGCCGATTGTTCCATGTGGGTTTAAATGCCAGGAATATTTACTTCTAACCCAAAAAACAGAATTAAAGACAACCAATGGTATCAGCATGAAATAAACCGTAGTAAATAATTTAATTGCCTCAAAACACAAAAAGAATAATTATTCCTTTCTGCAGGAACAAACATTTTCGAGTGAGAGCAAATTATTTCTACTAAAGGATTGTTTAAATATGTATTCAAAAATCAATTAAGATTCTGTTTTAAAAAAGTGAATGCCGATAAAATTGCAAAAAAAAAATAAATAAAACCACAAATCCAACCAAAACATAAAAGAAAAATCAAACTGTCAGTGCAGGAGACTGGAACAGGGAAGCTGAGAGCATTTGCAAAGCAATGATTTGCTGTTAAAGAGATACAAGGATATTTGCAAGGTTTGGAAGTGCTGAAGCTCCATCTAGAGGCTCTTATTTTAATATTCTGTGCATGACATGCTGAGGCAGTCACCCAGAAAACATATTGCACATATTTGAGAGTTCTTAAAAATGTTCTTAAAGGATCTTTGTAATACCTGCAGTTAGATAGTTTTACCTTTGTTGCTGTTAAGTAATGAAAGTAATGGCTATCTCTCATGAACTCCATTTTATCCAAATAATGCAGATTTTTAAAAATTAATTATTTTTTCTCTGTAATATAACCTTGTACTTGAAACTAAGATATAATTAAACCTTATTGGAAGCAAAACCAGCCTATTGGGTTTATTTCATGTTTACATTATTTTCTAGTAGACTTAAGGTATGAAGATCCAAGTTACGGAAAGAGTCGTTATTCGGAAAACACCATGTCCCAAGCATTCTGGATAACAGATCCCATACATGTAGTAGGAAGAATGAATTGTTCATATACTGGCCTCTGATGAAATTCCCCATGGCTTGTGAATGTGATAGGGGCCTCTATAACGAGCTTCCTAAAATGTTGACACTATATAAATTATGCGTCTATTTATGGTATATTGCCCATATGTGTTCCATTTTCTGTGTTGTAACACTTGATGAAACACTGCAGTCGATGAACTGGAACGTTTTACATCAACGCTACAAAGATGGGGGCAAAAAGAACACGATAATACAATGTAAAACAGCTATTTTCAACAATTCAATTTGTTTGGAATTGTGATTGTTCTAGTAGAAAAATGCAAGTTCTGTAATAGAATGACTTGTATAAATGGCAACTAAGCATTGTTAAATGATTTATTTACAAAGAACTGAACGTGTTCATATGATAATGACAATGCATTTCCAAGGTACAAGAGGCACCAAGCACCTTCCCTGCAATGATCGGAAACCATGTTTATCAGGCTAGGCCTAAACTGTCAATGGTTTGGTACAGGTATGGGACCTGTTATCCAGAATACTCGGGACCTGGGGTTTTCCAGATAATGGATCTTTCCATAATTTGGATCTTCATACCTTGAGTCTACTAGAAAATCTTTTAAACATGAAATAAACCCAATTAATTATATCTTAGCTTGGATCAAGTACAAGGTACTGTTTGAGTATTACAGAAAAAAAGAAAATCATTTTTAAAAAAATTTGTATTTTTTGGATAAAATGTCTGAGAGACGACCTTTCTGTAATTCGGAACTTTCTGGATAACGGATTTCCAGATAATGGATCCCACACCTGTATATCTTTCTTGTGCCTATATTTGAAAATGTCTTTGGATTGTCAAATTGACAATAAAGGTGTTCAAATACATACCTATACAAAAAGTAACTTCTAAAGATGTGTCTCATTCAGGGCAGCCATCAGGGGGGGACGGGGGGAGAGTTGTGGGGGGCCTGAGGGTAAGGGGGGCCCGGCCACGCCACACTTACTTGATTAGCAGGGCCCCCGATCTTTCTGAGAGCTGCTGACTTCGGGAAGGCATGGACGTTTAAGGGGCCCTGGCCACCAACTTTCTCATAATGTGTGTGGGGGGGCTGGCCACCAATTTTTTTTTTCTCATGTGGGGTCCTAGCCACCAATATTTTTTAATGGGGGGGCACTGGCCACAAATGTTTTTTTATGGGGGGCCCTGACCACCAATATCTTTTTATTAACATGTGGGAACCTTAGCCACCGATATGTGTCCAATCTGCCTAAGAAAGTGCAGTGGCCTCTTCCTGTGTAATCATTAATTAGCATCATACAACAATCAGATAAATCAGATGTCCCGCATGTGTGACCAATTACATATGGAAGGACAAGTTGGCACGTGAAACCAGTAGTTACATCTTATGCTGAATCATAATTTGCCATTCATGATGGGTTAATCATCTATCAACCAAAACAGAACATACATATGCAGGTATGTGATCCGTTATCCAGAAACCCCTTATTCACAAAGCTCAGCATTACAAAACGTTGTCTTCCAAAGACGCCACTAAAAAATCATGTAAAAATCCAATAGGATGGTTTTGCTTCCAATTAGGATTAATTATATCTTAGGTTGGATCAAGTATAATTTACTTTTTTATTATTACAGAGAAAAGGGAAAACATTTTTAAAAATGTGGATTATTTGGATAAACTGGAGTCTATGGGCCTTGACATAATTTGGAGCTTTCTGGATAACATAACCTATACATGTAATTCGCTGAACTAAGGCTGGCCATACATGTGGAGATCCACTCTTTTGGCTAGGTCACCAACCAAAATAATCTCTCCATTTGGCCCTGGGGACAACTAGTGGATCATACTTCAGGAGTAGGGTACCCACTGGACAAGATTATTGTCCTATGGGATTTTCAAACTTGCAGGGGGTCCTGAGCCCTGCCCATGCATTGGCCAATAAATTGCTGACTTGGACTGAAGGGGTAAAGCTGGCAGCATTTATCAGCACATGTATGGTCAGTTTAAAGGGGGACTATCAAAATGAAAATGTAATATATATCCTCATACTTAAATAATAAACTTTCTAAATACAATCAATTAAAAATTCTGTACTGTTTCTGAAATAATCAAGTTCACCTTCACCATCTCTTCCAGCATCTATTTCTCTTCATTCTCTCTACATGCAGCAGTTGGATGTGAGATATTCATTGACAGTTAGATCCAATATATCTTATTGGGAGGCTCCTTTTGCCTAGAAGATGTATTAGAGCTCACTCTATTAAAATCACCAGGCATCATGGCTCTATACATACAGGATTTGTGCAAAAGGCAAACAAAACTGACAGATTTCATATTCTACAAAAGTTGCACTGGCTGGCACCCACAGGTTAGCTACCAGGGTGATTTGGGGTGCATTAAAGAACAGCACCCCACATTAGTTATAATTTAAACATATTCAAATACTGCCAATCGAGATTTGAGTTGGATTTAAAGTTTAATTTACAAATAACCTGACTCAACTCTTGTATGATCTTGTTATGGTAGCAGCAAATATAGTACTGGCAAATAACATCATCTTGGGCAGAAAAAAATCGTTGTCAT